>NW_027464387.1:0-64939 GCF_050947455.1 Rhinoderma darwinii
GACAGTATGACTATGTATGGCTCCATGTATGGACAGTATGACTATGTATGGCTCCATGTATGGATAGTAGGACGATGTATGGCTCCGTGTATGGACAGTATGACTATGTATGGCTCCGTGTATGGACAGTATGACTATGTATGGCTCCGTGTATGGACAGTATGACTATGTATGGCTCCGTGTATGGACAGTATGACTATGTATGGCTCCGTGTATGGACAGTAGGACTATGTATGGCTCCGTGTATGGACAGTATGACTATTTATGGCTCCGTGTATGGACAGTATGACTATGTATGGCTCGGTGTATGGACAGTAGGACTATGTATGGCTCGGTGTATGGACAGTAGGACTATGTATGGCTCGGTGTATGGACAGTATGACTATGTATGTCTCCGTGTATGGACAGTATGACTATGTATGGCTCTGTGTATGGACAGTATGACTATGTATGGCTCCGTGTATGGAAAGTATGATTATGTATGGCTCCGTGTATGGACAGTATGACTATGTATGGCTCCGTGTATGGACAGTATGACTATGTATGGCTCCGTGTATGGACAGTATGACTATGTATGGCTCCATGTATGGACAGTATGACTATGTATGGCTCCATGTATGGACAGTATGACTATGTATGGCTCCATGTATGGACAGTAGGACTATGTATGGCTCCATGTATGGACAGTAGGACTATGTATGGCCAGTATTACTATTAATGGCTCTATGTATTGACAGTATGACTATGAATGGTTATGTATGGACAGTATGACTATGTATGGCTCTGTGTATGGACAGTATGACTATGTATGGCTCCGTGTATGGACAGTATGACTATGTATGGCTCCGTGTATGGACAGTAGGACTATGTATGGCTCCGTGTATGGACAGTATGACTATTTATGGCTCCGTGTATGGACAGTATGACTATGTATGGCTCGGTGTATGGACAGTAGGACTATGTATGGCTCGGTGTATGGACAGTAGGACTATGTATGGCTCGGTGTATGGACAGTATGACTATGTATGTCTCCGTGTATGGACAGTATGACTATGTATGGCTCCGTGTATGGAAAGTATGACTATGTATGGCTCCGTGTATGGACAGTATGACTATGTATGGCTCCGTGTATGGACAGTATGACTATGTATGGCTCCGTGTATGGACAGTATGACTATGTATGGCTCCAAGTATTGACAGTATGACTCTCTATGGCTCCATGTATGGAAAGTAGGACTATGTATGGCTCCATGTATGGACAGTAGGACTATGTATGGCTCCATGTATGGACAGTAGGACTATGTATTGACAGTATGGCTCCATGTAAGGACAGTATGACTATGTATGGCTCCATGTATGGACAGAATGACTATGTATGGCTCCATGTATGGACAGTATGACTATGTATGGCTCCATGTATGGACAGTAGGACTATGTATGGCTCCATGTATGGACAGTAGGACTATGTATGGCCAGTATTACTATTAATGGCTCTATGTATTGACAGTATGACTATGAATGGTTATGTATGGACAGTATGACTAAGTATGGCTCTGTGTATGGACAGTATGACTATGTATGGCTCTGTGTATGGACAGTATGACTATGTATGGCTCTGTGTATGGCCAGTATGACTATGTATGGCTCTGTGTATGGACAGTATGACTATGTATGGCCAGTATGACTATTAATGGCTCTATGTATTGACAGTATGACTATGTATGGCTCTGTGTATGGACAGTATGACTATGTATGGCTCTGTGTATGGACAGTATGACTATGTATGGCTCCGTGTATGGAAAGTATGACTATGTATGGCTCCGTGTATGGACAGTATGACTATGTATGGCTCCATGTATGGACAGTATGACTATGTATGGCTCCATGTATGGACAGTATGACTATGTATGGCTCCATGTATGGATAGTAGGACGATGTATGGCTCCGTGTATGGACAGTATGACTATGTATGGCTCCGTGTATGGACAGTATGACTATGTATGGCTCCGTGTATGGACAGTATGACTATGTATGGCTCCGTGTATGGACAGTATGACTATGTATGGCTCCGTGTATGGACAGTAGGACTATGTATGGCTCCGTGTATGGACAGTATGACTATTTATGGCTCCGTGTATGGACAGTATGACTATGTATGGCTCGGTGTATGGACAGTAGGACTATGTATGGCTCGGTGTATGGACAGTAGGACTATGTATGGCTCGGTGTATGGACAGTATGACTATGTATGTCTCCGTGTATGGACAGTATGACTATGTATGGCTCTGTGTATGGACAGTATGACTATGTATGGCTCCGTGTATGGAAAGTATGACTATGTATGGCTCCGTGTATGGACAGTATGACTATGTATGGCTCCGTGTATGGACAGTATGACTATGTATGGCTCCGTGTATGGACAGTATGACTATGTATGGCTCCATGTATGGACAGTATGACTATGTATGGCTCATGTATGGACAGTATGACTATGTATGGCTCCATGTATGGACAGTAGGACTATGTATGGCTCCATGTATGGACAGTAGGACTATGTATGGCCAGTATTACTATTAATGGCTCTATGTATTGACAGTATGACTATGAATGGTTATGTATGGACAGTATGACTATGTATGGCTCTGTGTATGGACAGTATGGACTATGTATGGCTCCGTGTATGGACAGTATGACTATGTATGGCTCCGTGTATGGACAGTAGGACTATGTATGGCTCCGTGTATGGACAGTATGACTATTTATGGCTCCGTGTATGGACAGTATGACTATGTATGGCTCGGTGTATGGACAGTAGGACTATGTATGGCTCGGTGTATGGACAGTAGGACTATGTATGGCTCGGTGTATGGACAGTATGACTATGTATGTCTCCGTGTATGGACAGTATGACTATGTATGGCTCCGTGTATGGAAAGTATGACTATGTATGGCTCCGTGTATGGACAGTATGACTATGTATGGCTCCGTGTATGGACAGTATGACTATGTATGGCTCCGTGTATGGACAGTATGACTATGTATGGCTCCAAGTATTGACAGTATGACTCTCTATGGCTCCATGTATGGAAAGTAGGACTATGTATGGCTCCATGTATGGACAGTAGGACTATGTATGGCTCCATGTATGGACAGTAGGACTATGTATTGACAGTATGGCTCCATGTAAGGACAGTATGACTATGTATGGCTCCATGTATGGACAGAAATGACTATGTATGGCTCCATGTATGGACAGTATGACTATGTATGGCTCCATGTATGGACAGTAGGACTATGTATGGCTCCATGTATGGACAGTAGGACTATGTATGGCCAGTATTACTATTAATGGCTCTATGTATTGACAGTATGACTATGAATGGTTATGTATGGACAGTATGACTAAGTATGGCTCTGTGTATGGGACAGTATGACTATGTATGGCTCTGTGTATGGACAGTATGACTATGTATGGCTCTGTGTATGGCCAGTATGACTATGTATGGCTCTGTGTATGGACAGTATGACTATGTATGGCCAGTATGACTATTAATGGCTCTATGTATTGACAGTATGACTATGTATGGCTCTGTGTATGGACAGTATGACTATGTATGGCTCTGTGTATGGACAGTGTGACTATTTATGGCTCTGTGTATGGACAGTATGACTATGTATGGCTCTGTGTATGGACAGTATGACTATGTATGGCTCTGTGTATGGACAGTATGACTATATATGGCTCTGTGTATGGACAGTATGACTATGTATGGCTCTGTGTATGGACAGTATAACTATGTATGGCTCCGTGTATGGACAGTATGACTATGTATGGCTCTGTGTATGGACAGTATGACTATGTATGGCTCTGTGTATGGACAGTATGACTATGTATGGCTCTGTGTATGGACAGTATGACTATGTATGGCTCTGTGTATGGACAGTATGACTATGTTTGGCTCTGTGTATGGACAGTATGACTATGTATGGCTCCGTGTATGGACAGTATGACTATTTATGGCTCCGTGTATGGACAGTATGACTATGTATGGCTCGGTGTATGGACAGTAGGACTATGTATGGCTCTGTGTATGGACAGTATGACTCTGTATGGCTCCATGTATGGACAGTAGGACTATGTATGGCTCCATGTATGGACAGTAGGACTATGTATGGACAGTATGGCTCCATGTAAGGACAGTATGACTATGTATGGCTCCATGTATGGACAGTATGACTATGTATGGCTCCATGTATGGACAGTATGACTATGTATGGCTCCATGTATGGATAGTAGGACGATGTATGGCTCCGTGTATGGACAGTATGACTATGTATGGCCAGTATTACTATTAATGGCTCTATGTATTGACAGTATGACTATGAATGGTTATGTATGGACAGTATGACTAAGTATGGCTCTGTGTATGGACAGTATGACTATGTATGGCTCTGTGTATGGACAGTAGGACTATGTATGGCCAGTATTACTATTAATGGCTCTATGTATTGACAGTATGACTATGAATGGTTATGTATGGACAGTATGACTAAGTATGGCTCTGTGTATGGACAGTATGACTATGTATGGCTCTGTGTATGGACAGTATGACTATGTATGGCTCTGTGTATGGACAGTATGACTATGTATGGCTCTGTGTATGGACAGTATGACTATGTATGGCCAGTATGACTATTAATGGCTCTATGTATTGACAGTATGACTATGTATGGCTCTGTGTATGGACAGTATGACTATGTATGGCTCTGTGTATGGACAGTGTGACTATTTATGGCTCTGTGTATGGACAGTATGACTATGTATGGCTCTGTGTATGGACAGTATGACTATGTATGGCTCTGTGTATGGACAGTATGACTATATATGGCTCTGTGTATGGACAGTATGACTATGTATGGCTCTGTGTATGGACAGTATGACTATGTATGGCTCCGTGTATGGACAGTATGACTATGTATGGCTCTGTGTATGGACAGTATGACTATGTATGGCTCTGTGTATGGACAGTATGACTATGTATGGCTCTGTGTATGGACAGTATGACTATGTTTGGCTCTGTGTATGGACAGTATGACTATGTATGGCTCCGTGTATGGACAGTATGACTATTTATGGCTCCGTGTATGGACAGTATGACTATGTATGGCTCGGTGTATGGACAGTAGGACTATGTATGGCTCTGTGTATGGACAGTATGACTCTGTATGGCTCCATGTATGGACAGTAGGACTATGTATGGCTCCATGTATGGACAGTTGGACTATGTATGGACAGTATGGCTCCATGTAAGGACAGTATGACTATGTATGGCTCCATGTATGGACAGTATGACTATGTATGGCTCCATGTATGGACAGTATGACTATGTATGGCTCCATGTATGGATAGTAGGACGATGTATGGCTCCGTGTATGGACAGTATGACTATGTATGGCTCCGTGTATGGACAGTATGACTATGTATGGCTCCGTGTATGGACAGTATGACTATGTATGGCTCCGTGTATGGACAGTATGACTATGTATGGCTCCGTGTATGGACAGTAGGACTATGTATGGCTCCGTGTATGGACAGTAGGACTATGTATGGCTCCGTGTATGGACAGTATGACTATTTATGGCTCCGTGTATGGACAGTATGACTATGTATGGCTCGGTGTATGGACAGTAGGACTATGTATGGCTCGGTGTATGGACAGTAGGACTATGTATGGCTCGGTGTATGGACAGTAGGACTATGTATGGCTCGGTGTATGGACAGTATGACTATGTATGTCTCCGTGTATGGACAGTATGACTATGTATGGCTCTGTGTATGGACAGTATGACTATGTATGGCTCCGTGTATGGAAAGTATGACTATGTATGGCTCCGTGTATGGACAGTATGACTAAGTATGGCTCCGTGTATGGACAGTATGACTATGTATGGCTCCGTGTATGGACAGAATGACTATGTATGGCTCCATGTATGGACAGTATGACTCTGTATGGCTCCATGTATGGAAAGTAGGACTATGTATGGCTCCATGTATGGACAGTAGGACTATGTATGGCTCCATGTATGGACAGTAGGACTATGTATTGACAGTATGGCTCCATGTAAGGACAGTATGACTATGTATGGCTCCATGTATGGACAGTATGACTATGTATGGCTCCATGTATGGACAGTAGGACTATGTATGGCTCCATGTATGGACAGTAGGACTATGTATGGCCAGTATTACTATTAATGGCTCTATGTATTGACAGTAAGACTATGAATGGTTATGTATGGACAGTATGACTATGTATGGCTCTGTGTATGGACAGTATGACTATGTATGGCTCTGTGTATGGACAGTATGACTATGTATGGCCAGTATGACTATTAATGGCTCTATGTATTGACAGTATGACTACGTATGGCTCTGTGTATGGACAGTATGACTATGTATGGCTCTGTGTATGGACAGTATGACTATGTATGGCTCCGTGTATGGAAAGTATGACTATGTATGGCTCCGTGTATGGAAAGTATGACTATGTATGGCTCCATGTATGGACAGTATGACTATGTATGGCTCCATGTATGGACAGTATGACTATGTATGGCTCCATGTATGGATAGTAGGACGATGTATGGCTCCATGTATGGACAGTATGACTATGTATGGCTCCGTGTATGGACAGTATGACTATGTATGGCTCCGTGTATGGACAGTATGACTATGTATGGCTCCGTGTATGGACAGTATGACTATGTATGGCTCCGTGTATGGACAGTTTGACTATGTATAGCTCCGTGTATGGACAGTAGGACTATGTATGGCTCCATGTATGGACAGTATGACTATTTATGGCTCCGTGTATGGACAGTATGACTATGTATGGCTCAGTGTATGGACAGTAGGACTATGTATGGCTCGGTGTATGGAAAGTAGGACTATGTATGGCTCGGTGTATGGACAGTATGACTATGTATGTCTCCGTGTATGGACAGTATGACTATGTATGGCTCTGTGTATGGACAGTATGACTATGTATGGCTCCGTGTATGGAAAGTATGACTATGTATGGCTCCGTGTATGGACAGTATGACTATGTATGGCTCCGTGTATGGACAGTATGACTATGTATGGCTCCGTGTATGGACAGTATGACTATGTATGGCTCCATGTATGGACAGTATGACTCTGTATGGCTCCATGTATGGAAAGTAGGACTATGTATGGCTCCATGTATGGACAGTAGGACTATGTATGGCTCCATGTATGGACAGTAGGACTATGTATTGACAGTATGGCTCCATGTAAGGACAGTATGACTATGTATGGCTCCATGTATGGACAGTATGACTATGTATGGCTCCATGTATGGACAGTATGACTATGTATGGCTCCATGTATGGACAGTAGGACTATGTATGGCTCCATGTATGGACAGTAGGACTATGTATGGCCAGTATTACTATTAATGGCTCTATGTATTGACAGTATGACTATGAATGGTTATGTATGGACAGTATGACTATGTATGGCTCTGTGTATGGACAGTATGACTATGTATGGCTCTGTGTATGGACAGTATGACTATGTATGGCCAGTATGACTATTAATGGCTCTATGTATTGACAGTATGACTATGTATGGCTCTGTGTATGGACAGTATGACTATGTATGGCTCTGTGTATGGACAGTATGACTATGTATGGCTCCGTGTATGGAAAGTATGACTATGTATGGCTCCGTGTATGGACAGTATGACTATGTATGGCTCCGTGT
Organism: Rhinoderma darwinii; assembly: GCF_050947455.1. Taxonomy (NCBI): domain Eukaryota; kingdom Metazoa; phylum Chordata; class Amphibia; order Anura; family Rhinodermatidae; genus Rhinoderma; species Rhinoderma darwinii. Next base: position 7,787 of record NW_027464387.1, read on the forward strand.
ATGGACAGTATGACTATGTATGGCTCGGTGTATGGACAGTTTGACTATGTATGTCTCCGTGTATGGACAGTATGACTATGTATGGCTCTGTGTATGGACAGTATGACTATGTATGGCTCCGTGTATAGAAAGTATGACTATGTATGGCTCCGTGTATGGACAGTATGACTATGTATGGCTCCGTGTATGGACAGTATGACTATGTATGGCTCCGTGTATGGACAGTATGACTATGTATGGCTCCATGTATGGACAGTATGACTCTGTATGGCTCCATGTATGGAAAGTAGGACTATGTATGGCTCCATGTATGGACAGTAGGACTATGTATGGCTCCATGTATGGACAGTAGGACTATGTATTGACAGTATGGCTCCATGTAAGGACAGTATGACTATGTATGGCTCCATGTATGGACAGTATGACTATGTATGGCTCCATGTATGGATAGTAGGACGATGTATGGCTCCGTGTATGGACAGTATGACTATGTATGGCTCCGTGTATGGACAGTATGACTATGTATGGCTCCGTGTATGGACAGTATGACTATGTATGGCTCCGTGTATGGACAGTAGGACTATGTATGGCTCCGTGTATGGACAGTAGGACTATGTATGGCTCCGTGTATGGACAGTATGACTATTTATGGCTCCGTGTATGGACAGTATGACTATGTATGGCTCGGTGTATGGACAGTAGGACTATGTATGGCTCGGTGTATGGACAGTAGGACTATGTATGGCTCGGTGTATGGACAGTATGACTATGTATGTCTCCGTGTATGGACAGTATGACTATGTATGGCTCTGTGTATGGACAGTATGACTATGTATGGCTCCGTGTATGGAAAGTATGACTATGTATGGCTCCGTGTATGGACAGTATGACTATGTATGGCTCCGTGTATGGACAGTATGACTATGTATGGCTCCGTGTATGGACAGTATGACTATGTATGGCTCCGTGTATGGACAGTATGACTATGTATGGCTCCATGTATGGACAGTATGACTCTGTATGGCTCCATGTATGGAAAGTAGGACTATGTATGGCTCCATGTATGGACAGTAGGACTATGTATGGCTCCATGTATGGACAGTAGGACTATGTATTGACAGTATGGCTCCATGTAAGGACAGTATGACTATGTATGGCTCCATGTATGGACAGTATGACTATGTATGGCTCCATGTATGGACAGTATGACTATGTATGGCTCCATGTATGGACAGTAGGACTATGTATGGCTCCATGTATGGACAGTAGGACTATGTATGGCCAGTATTACTATTAATGGCTCTATGTATTGACAGTATGACTATGAATGGTTATGTATGGACAGTATGACTATGTATGGCTCTGTGTATGGACAGTATGACTATGTATGGCTCTGTGTATGGACAGTATGACTATGTATGGCCAGTATGACTATTAATGGCTCTATGTATTGACAGTATGACTATGTATGGCTCTGTGTATGGACAGTATGACTATGTATGGCTCTGTGTATGGACAGTATGACTATGTATGGCTCCGTGTATGGAAAGTATGACTATGTATGGCTCCGTGTATGGACAGTATGACTATGTATGGCTCCATGTATGGACAGTATGACTATGTATGGCTCCATGTATGGACAGTATGACTATGTATGGCTCCATGTATGGATAGTAGGACGATGTATGGCTCCGTGTATGGACAGTATGACTATGTATGGCTCCGTGTATGGACAGTATGACTATGTATGGCTCCGTGTATGGACAGTATGACTATGTATGGCTCCGTGTATGGACAGTATGACTATGTATGGCTCCGTGTATGGACAGTAGGACTATGTATGGCTCCGTGTATGGACAGTATGACTATTTATGGCTCCGTGTATGGACAGTATGACTATGTATGGCTCGGTGTATGGACAGTAGGACTATGTATGGCTCGGTGTATGGACAGTAGGACTATGTATGGCTCGGTGTATGGACAGTATGACTATGTATGGCTCGGTGTATGGACAGTATGACTATGTATGTCTCCGTGTATGGACAGTATGACTATGTATGGCTCTGTGTATGGACAGTATGACTATGTATGGCTCCGTGTATGGAAAGTATGACTATGTATGGCTCCGTGTATGGACAGTATGACTATGTATGGCTCCGTGTATGGACAGTATGACTATGTATGGCTCCGTGTATGGACAGTATGACTATGTATGGCTCCATGTATGGACAGTATGACTCTGTATGGCTCCATGTATGGAAAGTAGGACTATGTATGGCTCCATGTATGGACAGTAGGACTATGTATGGCTCCATGTATGGACAGTAGGACTATGTATTGAACAGTATGGCTCCATGTAAGGACAGTATGACTATGTATGGCTCCATGTATGGACAGTATGACTATGTATGGCTCCATGTATGGACAGTATGACTATGTATGGCTCCATGTATGGACAGTAGGACTATGTATGGCTCCATGTATGGACAGTAGGACTATGTATGGCCAGTATTACTATTAATGGCTCTATGTATTGACAGTATGACTATGAATGGTTATGTATGGACAGTATGACTATGTATGGCTCTGTGTATGGACAGTATGACTATGTATGGCCAGTATGACTATTAATGGCTCTATGTATTGACAGTATGACTATGTATGGCTCTGTGTATGGACAGTATGACTATGTATGGCTCTGTGTATGGACAGTATGACTATGTATGGCTCCGTGTATGGAAAGTATGACTATGTATGGCTCCGTGTATGGACAGTATGACTATGTATGGCTCCATGTATGGACAGTATGACTATGTATGGCTCCATGTATGGACAGTATGACTATGTATGGCTCCATGTATGGATAGTAGGACGATGTATGGCTCCGTGTATGGACAGTATGACTATGTATGGCTCCGTGTATGGACAGTATGACTATGTATGTCTCCGTGTATGGACAGTATGACTATGTATGGCTCCATGTATGGACAGTATGACTATGTATGGCTCCATGTATGGACAGTATGACTATGTATGGCTCCATGTATGGATAGTAGGACGATGTATGGCTCCGTGTATGGACAGTATGACTATGTATGGCTCCGTGTATGGACAGTATGACTATGTATGGCTCCGTGTATGGACAGTATGACTATGTATGGCTCCGTGTATGGACAGTATGACTATGTATGGCTCCGTGTATGGACAGTATGACTATGTATGGCTCCGTGTATGGACAGTAGGACTATGTATGGCTCCGTGTATGGACAGTATGACTATTTATGGCTCCGTGTATGGACAGTATGACTATGTATGGCTCGGTGTATGGACAGTATGACTATGTATGGCTCGGTGTATGGACAGTAGGACTATGTATGGCTCGGTGTATGGACAGTATGACTATGTATGTCTCCGTGTATGGACAGTATGACTATGTATGGCTCTGTGTATGGACAGTATGACTATGTATGGCTCCGTGTATGGAAAGTATGACTATGTATGGCTCCGTGTATGGACAGTATGACTATGTATGGCTCCGTGTATGGACAGTATGACTATGTATGGCTCCGTGTATGGACAGTATGACTATGTATGGCTCCATGTATGGACAGTATGACTCTGTATGGCTCCATGTATGGAAAGTAGGACTATGTATGGCTCCATGTATGGACAGTAGGACTATGTATGGCTCCATGTATGGACAGTAGGACTATGTATTGACAGTATGGCTCCATGTAAGGACAGTATGACTATGTATGGCTCCATGTATGGACAGTATGACTATGTATGGCTCCATGTATGGACAGTATGACTATGTATGGCTCCATGTATGGACAGTAGGACTATGTATGGCTCCATGTATGGACAGTAGGACTATGTATGGCCAGTATTACTATTAATGGCTCTATGTATTGACAGTATGACTATGAATGGTTATGTATGGACAGTATGACTATGTATGGCTCTGTGTATGGACAGTATGACTATGTATGGCTCTGTGTATGGACAGTATGACTATGTATGGCCAGTATGACTATTAATGGCTCTATGTATTGACAGTATGACTATGTATGGCTCTGTGTATGGACAGTATGACTATGTATGGCTCTGTGTATGGACAGTATGACTATGTATGGCTCCGTGTATGGAAAGTATGACTATGTATGGCTCCGTGTATGGACAGTATGACTATGTATGGCTCCGTGTATTGACAGTATGACTATGTATGGCTCGGTGTATGGACAGTATGACTATGTATGTCTCCGTGTATGGACAGTATGACTATGTATGGCTCTGTGTATGGACAGTATGACTATGTATGGCTCCGTGTATAGAAAGTATGACTATGTATGGCTCCGTGTATGGACAGTATGACTATGTATGGCTCCGTGTATGGACAGTATGACTATGTATGGCTCCGTGTATGGACAGTATGACTATGTATGGCTCCATGTATGGACAGTATGACTCTGTATGGCTCCATGTATGGAAAGTAGGACTATGTATGGCTCCATGTATGGACAGTAGGACTATGTATGGCTCCATGTATGGACAGTAGGACTATGTATTGACAGTATGGCTCCATGTAAGGACAGTATGACTATGTATGGCTCCATGTATGGACAGTATGACTATGTATGGCTCCATGTATGGATAGTAGGACGATGTATGGCTCCGTGTATGGACAGTATGACTATGTATGGCTCCGTGTATGGACAGTATGACTATGTATGGCTCCGTGTATGGACAGTATGACTATGTATGGCTCCGTGTATGGACAGTATGACTATGTATTGCTCCGTGTATGGACAGTAGGACTATGTATGGCTCCGTGTATGGACAGTAGGACTATGTATGGCTCCGTGTATGGACAGTAGGACTATGTATGGCTCCGTGTATGGACAGTATGACTATTTATGGCTCCGTGTATGGACAGTATGACTATGTATGGCTCGGTGTATGGACAGTAGGACTATGTATGGCTCGGTGTATGGACAGTAGGACTATGTATGGCTCGGTGTATGGACAGTATGACTATGTATGTCTCCGTGTATGGACAGTATGACTATGTATGGCTCTGTGTATGGACAGTATGACTATGTATGGCTCCGTGTATGGAAAGTATGACTATGTATGGCTCCGTGTATGGACAGTATGACTATGTATGGCTCCGTGTATGGACAGTATGACTATGTATGGCTCCGTGTATGGACAGTATGACTATGTATGGCTCCGTGTATGGACAGTATGACTATGTATGGCTCCATGTATGGACAGTATGACTCTGTATGGCTCCATGTATGGAAAGTAGGACTATGTATGGCTCCATGTATGGACAGTAGGACTATGTATGGCTCCATGTATGGACAGTAGGACTATGTATTGACAGTATGGCTCCATGTAAGGACAGTATGACTATGTATGGCTCCATGTATGGACAGTATGACTATGTATGGCTCCATGTATGGACAGTATGACTATGTATGGCTCCATGTATGGACAGTAGGACTATGTATGGCTCCATGTATGGACAGTAGGACTATGTATGGCCAGTATTACTATTAATGGCTCTATGTATTGACAGTATGACTATGAATGGTTATGTATGGACAGTATGACTATGTATGGCTCTGTGTATGGACAGTATGACTATGTATGGCTCTGTGTATGGACAGTATGACTATGTATGGCCAGTATGACTATTAATGGCTCTATGTATTGACAGTATGACTATGTATGGCTCTGTGTATGGACAGTATGACTATGTATGGCTCTGTGTATGGACAGTGTGACTATGTATGGCTCTGTGTATGGACAGTATGACTATGTATGGCTCTGTGTATGGACAGTATGACTATGTATGGCTCTGTGTATGGACAGTATGACTATATATGGCTCTGTGTATGGACAGTATGACTATGTATGGCTCTGTGTATGGACAGTATGACTATGTATGGCTTTGTGTATGGACAGTATGACTATGTATGGCTCTGTATATGGACAGTATGACTATGTATGGCTCTGTGTATGGACAGTATGACTATGTATGGCTCGGTGTATGGACAGTAGGACTATGTATGGCTCGGTGTATGGACAGTAGGACTATGTATGGCTCGGTGTATGGACAGTATGACTATGTATGTCTCCGTGTATGGACAGTATGACTATGTATGGCTCTGTGTATGGACAGTATGACTATGTATGGCTCCGTGTATGGAAAGTATGACTATGTATGGCTCCGTGTATGGACAGTATGACTATGTATGGCTCCGTGTATGGACAGTATGACTATGTATGGCTCCGTGTATGGACAGTATGACTATGTATGGCTCCGTGTATGGACAGTATGACTATGTATGGCTCCATGTATGGACAGTATGACTCTGTATGGCTCCATGTATGGAAAGTAGGACTAAGTATGGCTCCATGTATGGACAGTAGGACTATGTATGGCTCCATGTATGGACAGTAGGACTATGTATTGACAGTATGGCTCCATGTAAGAACAGTATGACTATGTATGGCTCCATGTATGGACAGTATGACTATGTATGGCTCCATGTATGGACAGTATGACTATGTATGGTTCCATGTATGGACAGTAGGACTATGTATGGCTCCATGTATGGACAGTAGGACTATGTATGGCCAGTATTACTATTAATGGCTCTATGTATTGACAGTATGACTATGAATGGTTATGTATGGACAGTATGACTATGTATGGCTCTGTGTATGGACAGTATGACTATGTATGGCTCTGTGTATGGACAGTATGACTATGTATGGCTCTGTGTATAGACAGTATGACTATGTATGGCTCCGTGTATGGACAGTATGACTATGTATGGCTCCGTGTATGGACAGTATGACTATGTATGGCTCGGTGTATGGACAGTAGGACTATGTATGGCTCTGTGTATGGACAGTATGACTATGTATGGCTCTGTGTATGGACAGTATGACTATGTATGGCTCCGTGTATGGACAGTATGACTATTTATGGCTCCGTGTATGGACAGTATGACTATGTATGGCTCGGTGTATGGACAGTAGGACTATGTATGGCTCTGTGTATGGACAGTATGACTCTGTATGGCTCCATGTATGGACAGTAGGACTATGTATGGCTCCATGTATGGACAGTTGGACTATGTATGGCTCCATGTATGGATAGTAGGACGATGTATGGCTCCGTGTATGGACAGTATGACTATGTATGGCTCCGTGTATGGACAGTATGACTATGTATGGCTCCGTGTATGGACAGTATGACTATGTATGGCTCCGTGTATGGACAGTAGGACTATGTATGGCTCCGTGTATGGACAGTAGGACTATGTATGGCTCCGTGTATGGACAGTATGACTATTTATGGCTCCGTGTATGGACAGTATGACTATGTATGGCTCGGTGTATGGACAGTAGGACTATGTATGGCTCGGTGTATGGACAGTAGGACTATGTATGGCTCGGTGTATGGACAGTATGACTATGTATGTCTCCGTGTATGGACAGTATGACTATGTATGGCTCCGTGTATGGAAAGTATGACTATGTATGGCTCCGTGTATGGACAGTATGACTATGTATGGCTCCGTGTATGGACAGTATGACTATGTATGGCTCCGTGTATGGACAGTATGACTATGTATGGCTCCATGTATGGACAGTATGACTCTGTATGGCTCCATGTATGGAAAGTAGGACTATGTATGGCTCCATGTATGGACAGTAGGACTATGTATTGACAGTATGGCTCCATGTAAGGACAGTATGACTATGTATGGCTCCATGTATGGACAGTACGACTATGTATGGCTCCATGTATGGACAGTATGACTATGTATGGCTCCATGTATGGACAGTAGGACTATGTATGGCTCCATGTATGGACAGTAGGACTATGTATGGCCAGTATTACTATTAATGGCTCTATGTATTGACAGTATGACTATGAATGGTTATGTATGGACAGTATGACTATGTATGGCTCTGTGTATGGACAGTATGACTATGTATGGCTCTGTGTATGGACAGTATGACTATGTATGGCCAGTATGACTATTAATGGCTCTATGTATTGACAGTATGACTATGTATGGCTCTGTGTATGGACAGTGTGACTAAGTATGGCTCTGTGTATGGACAGTATGACTATGCATGGCTCTGTGTATGGACAGTATGACTATGTATGGCTCTGTGTATGGACAGTATGACTATATATGGCTCTGTGTATGGACAGTATGACTATGTATGGCTCTGTGTATGGACAGTATGACTATGTATGGCTCTGTGTATGGACAGTATGACTATGTATGGCTCTGTATATGGACAGTATGACTATGTATGGCTCTGTGTATGGACAGTATGACTATGTATGGCTCGGTGTATGGACAGTAGGACTATGTATGGCTCGGTGTATGGACAGTAGGACTATGTATGGCTCGGTGTATGGACAGTATGACTATGTATGTCTCCGTGTATGGACAGTATGACTATGTATGGCTCTGTGTATGGACAGTATGACTATGTATGGCTCCGTGTATGGAAAGTATGACTATGTATGGCTCCGTGTATGGACAGTATGACTATGTATGGCTCCGTGTATGGACAGTATGACTATGTATGGCTCCGTGTATGGACAGTATGACTATGTATGGCTCCATGTATGGACAGTATGACTCTGTATGGCTCCATGTATGGAAAGTAGGACTATGTATGGCTCCATGTATGGACAGTAGGACTATGTATGGCTCCATGTATGGACAGTAGGACTATGTATTGACAGTATGGCTCCATGTAAGGACAGTATGACTATGTATGGCTCCATGTATGGACAGTATGACTATGTATGGCTCCATGTATGGACAGTATGACTATGTATGGCTCCATGTATGGACAGTAGGACTATGTATGGCTCCATGTATGGACAGTAGGACTATGTATGGCCAGTATTACTATTAATGGGTCTATGTATTGACAGTATGACTATGAATGGTTATGTATGGACAGTATGACTATGTATGGCTCTGTGTATGGACAGTATGACTATGTATGGCTCTGTGTATGGACAGTATGACTATGTATGGCTCTGTGTATGGACAGTATGACTGTATGGCTCCATGTATGGACAGTAGGACTATGTATGGCTCCATGTATGGACAGTAGGACTATGTATGGACAGTATGGCTCCATGTAAGGACAGTATGACTATGTATGGCTCCATGTATGGACAGTATGACTATGTATGGCTCCATGTATGGATAGTAGGACGATGTATGGATCCATGTATGGCCAGTATGACTATTAATGGCTCTATGTATTGACAGTATGACTATGAATGGTTATGTATGGACAGTATGACTATGTATGGCTCTGTGTATGGACAGTATGACTATGTATGGCTCTGTGTATGGACAGTATGACTATGTATGGCTCTGTGTATGGACAGTATGACTATGTATGGCTCTGTGTATGGACAGTATGACTATGTATGGCTCTGTGTATGGACAGTATGACTATGTATGGCTCTGTGTATGGACAGTATGACTATGTATGGCTCTGTGTATAGACAGTATGACTATGTATGGCTCTGTGTATGGACAGTATGACTATGTATGGCTCCGTGTATGGACAGTATGACTATGTATGGCTCCGTGTATGGACAGTATGACTATGTATGGCTCCATGTATGGCCAGTATGACTATTAATGGCTCTATGTATTGACAGTATGACTATGAATGGTTATGTATGGACAGTATGACTATGTATGGCTCTGTGTATGGACAGTATGACTATGTATGGCTCTGTGTATTGACAGTATGACTATGTATGGCTCTGTGTATGGACAGTATGACTATGTATGGCTCTGTGTATGGACAGTATGACTATGTATGGCTCTGTGTATGGACAGTATGACTATGTATGGCTCTGTGTATGGACAGTATGACTATGTATGGCTCTGTGTATGGACAGTATGACTATGTATGGCTCTGTGTATGGACAGTATGACTATGTATGGCTCTGTGTATGGACAGTATGACTATGTATGGCTCTGTGTATGGACAGTATGACTATGTATGGCTCTGTGTATGGACAGTATGACTATGTATGGCTCTGTGTATGGACAGTATGACTATGTATGGCTCTGTGTATGGACAGTATGACTATGTATGGCTCTGTGTATGGACAGTATGACTATGTATGGCTCCGTGTATGGACAGTATGACTATGTATGGCTCCGTGTATGGACAGTATGACTATGTATGGCTCCGTGTATGGACAGTATGACTATGTATGGCTCCGTGTATGGACAGTATGACTATGTATGGCTCCATGTATGGCCAGTATGACTATTAATGGCTCTATGTATTGACAGTATGACTATGAATGGTTATGTATGGACAGTATGACTATGTATGGCTCTGTGTATGGACAGTATGACTATGTATGGCTCTGTGTATGGACAGTATGACTATGTATGGCTCTGTGTATGGACAGTATGACTATGTATGGCTCTGTGTATGGACAGTATGACTATGTATGGCTCCGTGTATGGACAGTATGACTATGTATGGCTCCGTGTATGGACAGTATGACTATGTATGGCTCCGTGTATGGACAGTATGACTATGTATGGCTCCGTGTGTGGACAGTATGACTATGTATGGCTCCGTGTGTGGACAGTATGACAATTTATGGCTCCGTGTGTGGACAGTATGACTATTTATGGCTCCGTGTATGGACAGTATGACTATGTATGGCTCCGTGTATGGACAGTATGACTATGTATGGCTCCGTGTATGGACAGTAGGACTATGTATGGCTCCGTGTATGGACAGTAGGACTATGTATGGCTCCGTGTATGGACAGTAGGACTATGTACGGCTCGGTGTATGGACAGTAGGACTATGTACGGCTCTGTGTATGGACAGTATGACTATGTACGGCTCTGTGTATGGACAGTATGACTATGTACGGCTCTGTGTATGGACAGTATGACTATGTACGGCTCTGTGTATGGACAGCATGACTATGTACGGCTCTGTGTATGGACAGTATGACTATGTACGGCTCTGTGTATGGACAGTATGACTATGTACGGCTCCGTGTATGGACAGTATGACTATGTACGGCTCCGTGTATGGACAGTATGACTATGTACGGCTCCGTGTATGGACAGTATGACTATGTACGGCTCCGTGTATGGACAGTATGACTATTTACGGCTCCGTGTATGGACAGTATGACTATTTATGGCTCCGTGTATGGACAGTATGACTATGTATGGCTCCGTGTATGGACAGTATGACTATGTATGGCTCCGTGTATGGACAGTATGACTATGTATGGCTCCGTGTATGGACAGTAGGACTATGTATGGCTCCGTGTATGGACAGTAGGACTATGTATGGCTCCGTGTATGGACAGTAGGACTATGTATGGCTCGGTGTATGGACAGTATGACCATGTACGGCTCTGTGTATGGACAGTATGACTATGTACGGCTCTGTGTATGGACAGTATGACTATGTATGGCTCTGTGTATGGACAGTATGACTATGTATGGCTCTGTGTATGGACAGTATGACTATGTATGGCTCCGTGTATGGACAGTATGACTATGTATGGCTCCATGTATGGACAGTATGACTATGTATGGCTCCATGTATGGACAGTATGACTATGTATGTCTCCATGTATGGAAAGTATAACTATGTATGGCTCGATGTATGGACAGTAGGACTATGTATGGCTCCATGTATGGACAGTAGGACTATGTATTGACAGTATGGCTCCATGTAAGGACAGTATGACTATGTATGGCTCCATGTATGGACAGTATGACTATGAATGGCTCTATGTATGGACAGGATGACTATGAATGGTACCTGTGGCAGCTCGGACAGTAGCAAGGCAGGCTTGGCAGGAACTTGGCAGCAGGTGGACGTCAGGCGTGGAGAAGCAGGACAGGCATGGTATACAGCACAGCACGAATGCAGCATGGCACTAGATCACGATACAAGTATAGGATACAGGAAAACTGGGAGCAGGAACCACTAGGGGGCCATATGAATGGCTCTATGTATGGACAGTATGACTATGTATGGCTCTATGTATGGACAGTATGACTATGAATGGCTCTATGTATGGACAGGATGACTATGAATGGCTCTATGTATGTACAGTATGACTATGAATGGCTCTATGTATGGACAGTATGACAATGAATGGCTCCATGTATGGATAGTATGACTATGTATGGCTCTATGTATGGACAGTATGACTATGTATGGCTCGATGTATGGACAGTATGACTATGTATGGCTCTATTTATGGACAGTAGGACTATGAATGGCTCTATGTATGGACGGTATGACTATGAATGGCTCTATGTATGGACGGTATGACTATGTATGGCTCTATGTATGGACAGTATGACTATGTATGGCTCTATGTATGGACGGTATGACTATGAATGGCTCTATGTATGGACGGTATGACTATGTATGGCTCTATGTATGGACAGTATGACTATGTATGGCTCTATGTATGGACGGTATGACTATGAATGGCTCTATGTATGGACGGTATGACTATGTATGGCTCTATATATGGACAGTATGACAATGTATGGCTCTATGTATTGACGGTATGACTATGAATGGCTCTATGTATGGACGGTATGACTATGTATGGCTCTATGTATGGACAGTATGACTATGTATGGCTCTATGTATGGACAGTATGACTATGTATGGCTCTATGTATGGACGGCATAACTATGTATGGCTCTATGTATGGACAGTATGACTATGAATTGCTCTATGTATGGACAGTATGACTATGTATGGCTCTATGTATAACCAGTATGACTATGAATGGCTCCATGTATGGACGGTATGACTATGAATGGCTCTATGTATGGACAGTATGACTATGAATGGCTCTATGTATGGACGGTATGACTATGTATGGCTCTATGTATGGACAGTATGACTATGAATGGCTCTATGTATGGACAGTATGACTATGAATGGCTCTATGTATGGACAGTATGACTATGTATGGCTCTATGTATGGACAGTATGACTATGAATGGCTCTATGTATGGACAGTATGACTATGAATGGCTCTATGTATGGACAGTATGACTATGAATGGCTCTATGTATGGACAGTATGACTATGAATGGATCTATGTATGGACAGTATGACTATGTATGGATCTATGTATGGACAGTATGACTATGTATGGATCTATGTATGGACAGTATGACTATGAATGGCTCTATGTATGGACAGTATGACTATGAATGGCTCTATGTATGGACAGTATGACTATGAATGGATCTATGTATGGACAGTATGACTTTATGTGGGGACAGTGTAGTTCTATGTGGGCATAATATGACTCTATATGGTATGTGAGGACAGTATGGCTGTGTGGGTTAGTCTGACTATGTGGGGACAGTATGGCTGTGTGGGTTAGTCTGACTATGTGGGGACAGTATGGCTGTGTGGGTTAGTCTGACTATGTGGGGACAGTATGGCTGTGTGGGTTAGTCTGACTATGTGGGGACAGTATGGCTGTGTGGGTTAGTCTGACTATGTGGGGACAGTATGGCTCAATGGGCATAGTATAGCACGCTGGGCATTGTAGTATACGCTATACTGGAACTGTATGGCACTATGGCAGCGTTATCATAGTCTTATATACGGATAGGCATCGCTCGTGCAGTGCTAATGTCAGAAGTTGCTGCGGCAGTCTGCGCTGTCACTCTTGACTCTCTGGTAGTTTACATTTCCATCCAGGTATTGATGACATGATGTGGATTATCATGATGATTTCCTGCTCCTGGTTGTGATCATTATTCATATGAGATCAGGTGTGTGGACATTTCCCCGCAGAATTTCCCTGCTCTGCTAATGAGCCGCAAGTCAGAGTGAAGGTGTCAGGGGACGTGGCCTGAGTGTGACCGGCACTGCGCTCCCGCTGTCACCATAATAATCCCTCACCTGACTTCTGCGGCTCAGAGACATGGACGCCATGAAGTGACGCAGGAGAACGCGCAGTAAACGTCCAGCTTCTGGGGTCACTAGTCTAATCCTGCGCTGTTAAAAAAGTCATACAATATGACACCGCACCCTCTGCATTAACACATTAAAGGGGGACCCTCTGCATTAACACATTAAAGGGACACTCATCAACATGGGTTCCTCACATTTAAAAGAGCTACTCATTCCCAGTGTGTGTATTTTGCTTTTCATGCACTTGGAGATGAGCAATATCACATATCTCCCCATATAACCCATCCACTCACTGTGACATCATCAGCTCTCCCCAGATAACCTCACCCACTCGTTGTGACATCATCTGTCCTTTCCAGATAACCTCACCCACTTGTTGTGACATCATCAACCCTCGCAAGATAACCTCATCGACTTGTTGTGACCTCATCTGTCCTCTCCAGGTAACCCCATCTACTTGTTGTGACAACAAAACCCTCCCCAGATAACCTCACCCACCCACTCACCCGCTCACTCTCCGTGCTCTTTGCTCAGTCTACACTCTTGCCTTGGTTGTTGTCTGCCGCTTATCTAAGATCGTGGAAACAACAGACCTGTCACAGAGCCATTCACCCACCGTCAATAATGAGGTAGCATTCATCTTTACCACAGGCTGTAAAACGAGGTGCTGCTTTTTCACCAACCTGACATCTAGTGGCCAATGAGAAAACTGCAACATTTCATTATTTATTTTAAATGGAAAGATAAAGAATAAAAATTGATTCAAAGTTCTTTGTTTGTTTTTTTAAAAAAAAGGAAAATGTAAAATGGCGCTCTCTGATGATCGTGTCCCTTTAAAAGAAAATCCTAAAATAAAGTACCCAGAAATCTCAGCTCCTGGGTCGTCCTCTTACACTGATGACGCTGGGTGACAACCACTGACAACCGCCACTCCAGTGCCCATAGTGGTAATTACCCAGCACCACAGACCCTCATAGTTTTTCCCTAACGCTGCATGATGTTTTGTTCTCACCCTTCATACAGTCAGAGGGTCTGTGCAGCATGGAGAGGCAGTCTACTGTACAGCAGAGAGAACTTCCTGTGACCACTTTATTGCCCACAGTTACATGTACTCAGATGGTGGTCACCCAGACTGAAGGCCAGATGGTTTCTAGGCAACCTGAACTCCCACACCCTCCAGAGTGAGGTCTGTTATAACAATCTTACTACATATCCGGCGTTACTGTCCAATAACCCAAAAATGATGACATTAAGGGAAGTCTTCTCACTCCATGCAGCCCCCTCCCCCACCAGGGGATTATCTGTAAATAAAGACAATGAGAACGGAAGCGAAGAGTCTAATAAATGAAGGATTTATGGGAGATCAGTCCCGGGAGGGGTTTCCCATGATCCTTTGCTTTGTCCTGTATATAATAATGCTGGCTACTATTATATCATGGGGGGCTGCATTGTTCTCCGGGAAGGCTGCTTGTGTTGTATGATACATATGGGTTCGTGGTAGAGTGTTAGCTCCGTGCTCACCCCCGGACCCCCCCCCCCCTCTCGGTCCTTGGCTTCTACCTGTTGAGGAGTTGTATTTCTGACTGTCCAGGTTGGGGGTGTTTGTTGCTCTTGCGCCGGGTGCGCAGCTGTTCGTTTAATCGGTTGCGGATCTCGCTTTGGTCCGACTTGCGCAGGGTAAAGTGTCGCTCCACCACGGCCATCACTCGCCTCTTCACGTTCAGCGGGATTCCCTGCCTGCCTCTCAAGCCGTCTAGATTCACTCTGTTCACCCAACCCTTGTAGATGTCAAACGGGACCAGGGCCCGGAACACAAGGGCCGCAAACCGCCCCGGCTTCCCTGCGCTCCGGGCCAGGAGGCCCCACTCATTCTCTGCGCTCAGAGGCTGCATGGAGATGTTAGGGAGTCGCTCCCCTATCCTGCAGGATTCATATTGGGGGAGCTCATAGTATCCGGCCTCTGGGGACAGGCTCAGCTCTGACTCCTCTTCCTCCTCGTCCTCCTCCTCACGTTTGATGGTGGTGGTGGGTAACATGTCGTCCTCGTCATGGGGGGGATTCTCGTACATCCAGGACACCTGCTCTCTGTCCCGGTCTGTGAGGGCTTCCAGGGTGTAGCTGTATCCGCACTGCAGGCTGCTCTCCGGGGAGGCCCGGCTGGACTCCGTAGAGTGTCTGTCCTCGTGGGGTCGACTCCAAACCGGACAGGAATTCTGCACCAAGATGGCGGATGGTTGAGCTGGAGGGCGGCGGCCACCGGGGGAACACAGCGTGGCTACCATTTCCTTCAGCTCCTTCATCTCTTGGGCCATCTGGTCCATGGCTGATCTCATTAGGTCCCGTTCACGCTGAGCCTGTGCCGTGCTCCTGCGGAACCTCTTGAGCTCCCGGAGCATCTCCTGATGCAGCCGACTGGGCCTTTTGCTCTGGGATCAAAGGGAAAAGACAAAATGGTTGATAACAGAGAGTATAGACAACAGAATCTATGACACCCTGTACGTGATTATGCGGTGGATCCACATGAACTGTGACCCTCCCCCACCTCGACGCTGCTGGTGCATGCTGGGAGTGTACCTGTGTCTGTGTGCTCTGCTCCTTCTTGGTAAATGCCTCGGGTTCGTAGTTCTCCTCTTCCACCTCAATTTTTATCGGTTCTACTGACTGTATTAATTCCTGCAGCGGTGGCGGCGGCGGCGGGCGCTCTTCATCCGGGGACTCCCTGTTCGCCTCTGTATCCCACCGGAGGCGCAGCTGAAAAGAAAAATCTGTCACGGCTCGTTCTGAAGTAAATTATACAACACACATAAAAGATCAGTGACAACACGAGTTCGACAGACGCCGCCGTAACAGCGCACAATGCTCAACTGCATCATGGGAACAACACACTACATGTCCTACAATGCACTGCAGCAAAGCACAAAACTACTACTGCCCCAGCGGCTATCACACTGAGTAGAACCTCTCCTCCGAACGGCTGCATCCGATCACCTGGTTATTAGTTACTAGATCTGGTGATCTCCTCCCCACAGCAGCAGCTGTAGAACGAGACGCTTCTCTATCAGGGATGTCGCCTGCAGCGCTGCCATCTCATCATCTACTAGATCTGGTGATCTCCTCCCCGCAGCAGCAGCTGTAGAACGAGACGCTTCTCTATCAGGGATGTCGCCTGCAGCGCTGCCATCTCATCATCTACCAGATCTGGTGATCTCCTCCCCGCAGCAGCAGCTGTAGAACGAGACGCTTCTCTATCAGGGATGTCGCCTGCAGCGCTGCCATCTCATCATCTACTAGATCTGGTGATCTCCTCCCCGCAGCAGCAGCTGTAGAACGAGACGCTTCTCTATCAGGGATGTCGCCTGCAGCGCTGCCATCTCATCATTTACTAGATCTGGTGATAACCTCCCCGCAGCAGCAGCTGTAGAACGAGACGCTTCTCTATCAGGGATGTCGCCTGCAGCGCTGCCATCTCATCATTTACTAGATCTGGTGATCTCCTCCCCGCAGCAGCAGCTGTAGAACGAGACGCTTCTCTATCAGGGATCTCGCCTGCAGCACTGCCATCTCATCATTTACTAGATCTGGTGATCTCCTCCCCGCAGCAGCAGCTGTAGAACGAGACGCTTCTCTATCAGGGATGTCACCTGCAGCGCTGCCATCTCATCATCTACTAGATCTGGTGATCTCCTCCCCGCAGCAGCAGCTGTAGAACGAGACGCTTCTCTATCAGGGATGTCGCCTGCAGCGCTGCCATCTCATCATCTACTAGATCTGGTGATCTCCTCCCCGCAGCAGCAGCTGTAGAACGAGACGCTTCTCTATCAGGGATGTCGCCTGCAGCACTGCCATCTCATCATTTACTAGATCTGGTGATAACCTCCCCGCAGCAGCAGCTGTAGAACGAGACGCTTCTCTATCAGGGATGTCGCCTGCAGCGCTGCCATCTCATCATCTACTAGATCTGGTGATCTCCTCCCCGCAGCAGCAGCTGTAGAACGAGACGCTTCTCGTTCAGGGATGTCGCCTGCAGCGCTGCCATCTCATCATCTACCAGATCTGGTGATAAACTCCCCGCAGCAGCAGCTGTAGAACGAGACGCTTCTCTATCAGGGATGTCGCCTGCAGCGCTGCCATCTCATCATCTACTAGATCTGGTGATCTCCTCCCCGCAGCAGCAGCTGTAGAACGAGACGCTTCTCTATCAGGGATGTCGCCTGCAGCGTTGCCATCTCATCATTTACTAGATCTGGTGATAACCTCCCCGCAGCAGCAGCTGTAGAACGAGACGCTTCTCTATCAGGGATGTCGCCTGCAGCGCTGCCATCTCATCATCTACTAGATCTGGTGATCTCCTCCCCGCAGCAGCAGCTGTAGAA
The DNA here is from genome assembly GCF_050947455.1 of Rhinoderma darwinii. NCBI lineage: Eukaryota > Metazoa > Chordata > Amphibia > Anura > Rhinodermatidae > Rhinoderma > Rhinoderma darwinii. The sequence continues at coordinate 26,194 of NW_027464387.1, forward strand.
TGAGATGCTTCTCTATCAGGGATGTCGCCTGCAGCGCTGCCATCTCATCATTTACTAGATCTGGTGATAACCTCCCCGCAGCAGCAGCTGTAGAACGAGACGCTTCTCTATCAGGGATGTCACCTGCAGCGCTGCCATCTCATCATCTACTAGATCTGGTGATCTCCTCCCCGCAGCAGCAGCTGTAGAACGAGACGCTTCTCTATCAGGGATGTCACCTGCAGCGCTGCCATCTCATCATCTACTAGATCTGGTGATAACCTCCCCGCAGCAGCAGCTGTAGAACGAGACGCTTCTCTATCAGGGATGACGCCTGCAGCGCTGCCATCTCATCATCAACCAGATCTGGTGATAACCTCCCCGCAGCAGCAGCTGTAGAACGAGACGCTTCTCTATCAGGGATGTCGCCTGCAGCGCTGCCATCTCATCATTTACCAGATCTGGTGATCTCCTCCCCGCAGCAGCAGAACGAGACGCTTGTCTATCAGGGATGTCGCCTGCAGCGCTGCCATCTCATCATCTACTAGATCTGGTGATCTCCTCCCCGCAGCAGCAGCTGTAGAACGAGACGCTTCTCTATCAGGGATGTCGCCTGCAGCGCTGCCATCTCATCATCTACCAGATCTGGTGATAACCTCCCCGCAGCAGCAGCTGTAGAACGAGACGCTTCTCTATCAGGGATGTCGCCTGCAGCGCTTGCCATCTCATCATTTACTAGATCTGGTGATCTCCTCCCCGCAGCAGCAGCTGTAGAACGAGACGCTTCTCTATCAGGGATGTCGCCTGCAGCGCTGCCATCTCATCATCTACCAGATCTGGTGATCTCCTCCCCGCAGCAGCAGCTGTAGAACGAGACGCTTCTCTATCAGGGATGTCGCCTGCAGCGCTGCCATCTCATCATCTACTAGATCTGGTGATCTCCTCCCCGCAGCAGCAGCTGTAGAACGAGACGCTTCTCTATCAGGGATGTCGCCTGCAGCGCTGCCATCTCATCATCTACTAGATCTGGTGATAACCTCCCCGCAGCAGCAGCTGTAGAACGAGACGCTTCTCTATCAGGGATGTCGCCTGCAGCGCTGCCATCTCATCATCTACTAGATCTGGTGATCTCCTCCCCGCAGCAGCAGCTGTAGAACGAGACGCTTCTCTATCAGGGATGTCACCTGCAGCGCTGCCATCTCATCCTCTACTGGATCTGGTGATAACCTCCCCGCAAAAGCTGTAGAACGAGACGCTTCTCTATAAGGGTTGTCGCCTGCAGCGCTGCCACCTCATCATTTACTAGCTCTGGTGATAATCTCCCCGCAGCAGCAGCTGTAGAACGAGACGCTTCTCTATCAGGGATGTCGCCTGCAGCGCTGCCATCTGGTGGTCACAGAGACTACTGCAGCATTTCACCAATGAGCCTCTTCAGATAGAAAAGATCACGAGCTTCTAATATAATATAATTACCGGTGTAATATTCCGCTGCTTCTCGCTGATTAAGGCCTCATCCACACGAACGTGTTTTTGCGTCCACAATTTATCTGCAAAAAATGTGGCTGACCCATTCATTTCATGCTCGGTTTCCACGGTCCGTGCATTGTCCGGGCTCATTTAAATCAATGTGTTCACGGTTCATGAATTGCGCATGGCCCGAGGATGACACTCCGCGGCCGTCCGTGCCGTTATCACGGACCGTGCACATGGCTACGCTCGTGTGTATGAGGCGTTAGTGTTTATATCCTGGTGCGATAGGGAGCCGTCCGTAATGGCGTCAGGTGACGGCTGCGGCCTGTGGTCGTGTTACGTTCACGATATAATGTTCTGCGGCAGTCACATGATGTCATTAAGGACGACGCGTCATCACTCTGGTCACAGACGCTGAGTGACAACCACTAATGGCGGCCATTACTGTATCTATTGGGGCATCTCCCACCTTTCCACACCCCGACTAGCCTGACAGTTTTTATTATGTAGTAACATCCCCCTCTAGTCTCCCCCCCCTCGTACTGCTCGGCCTGTGGAAGTGTCAGTCCTCACTGCACTTCTGGCATTCTATTCATGAACGAGGAAGCTCAGGATGAACATATGTAAGTCATGTGAGATGACGGTTTCCCCACAGCTGGTAATTACCTCCCTGGTGGATTCGGAGGTGGGGTGCGCGGACATCTCTTCTGCAGGAGGCTCTTCAACCTTCAGAATCCCCTCCACAAAGCTCTGGCTCTGCTTCCATCTGGGGTAGTTGAGCTCCCAGCCGGTCCTCAGGTTTTCCCCCGTGTGTTTCTGTAGGTGGCGCTGGAGAGATTTCTTCCGTATGAACCTGTCCCAGCAGTAGGGGCACTCGTAGGGCCGCTCCCCCGTGTGTCTCCTCACGTGCGCCACCAGGTCCGTCTTCCGGCTGAAGCTCTTGGTGCAGCAGGAGCAGTGGAAGGGCTTGTGTCCGGCGTGACTCCACAGGTGGGTGGTGAGGGTGGAGTTCTGCCGGAAGCTCCTCCCACACTGGTTACAGGTGTAGGGCCGATCCTCGGTGTGCGTCCGGCGGTGGGCGTTCAGATGCTGCTTCTTAGCAAAGGTCTTGGAGCAGATGTTACAGCGGTGCGGACGGTCCTGGCAGTTGCCCATCTGGTGGGTTAAGAAGTCGATGAGGCGGCTCCAGCTCTCGCCGCACTGAGCACACGTGTGGGGTTTCTCTTCACCGTCCGGGTCGGGGTTCTCCCAGGGTGCGGCGGCTTCGCTCTCACAAGGATTCTTGGCGCGGCAGTCACTGGGGCCGGGAGCTGGGGGTCTACCTGCACCGTGTGACGGCTGAAGACCATTATAAGCAGAGGTCCTGGGCGGAGAGCGGTCCTGGGCGGAGCTGTGACTCGTGTTATGACTTGGAGGAGTCGCCGCTGTCTGATCCGTGGTTTTGGCGCTTGATTTTGATCGTTTTCGCTCTTCTGTCCCCTGTCCGGAGATTCTTTTTACTAATCTTAAGGACCTTCTTGTCACCACGCCCCCTGCTGGGCTGAAGCTCGGACCTCCCTCTTGTGCGAATGCTCTTTGGCGCTCTTTACCCCACAGACCCTCGCGGCTGCCTGCAGCGCCCCCGTTCACCATCCTGTCACCTGCAGAAGAGAGAAAACACACAATGAAACGTCCGAATCCTGAACGTCTTCTCACCAGTAACTTCTACATATGAGGAAATCGTTACCGACCCTGAGTTATAGCTTATACTCAAGTCACATCCAGAGCTGCAGTCACAATTCTGCTGTTGCATCATGTCTTATACATCGGTCACATCCAAAGCTGCAGTCACACTCCTGTTGTTACATCAGGTCGTATTCTCTAATCACATCCAGAGCAGCAGTCACATTTTGGATGTTATATCAGGTCTTATTCTCCGCTGCTCTGGATGTGATTAGTCACATTTTTGCGGTTATATCATGTCTTGTACTTCAGTCACATCCAAAGCTGCATCCATAATTCTGCTGATAAATCAGGTTTTCCAGTCATATCCAGAGCTGCAGTCAATATTCTAATGTTACATGCTGTCCCATTCTCCAGGCACATCCAGAGCTGCACTCACAATGGTGAATGCAGATGTGGAGGTGACTAGAGTCTGATATATCATGGGACTTGATGTGAAGATAATGCGCACCCTTCCCCCACGTTACGAGAGCTTTTTCATACATATCAATTTAATTTATAAAGTGTCTGATAACCAAAGATTAATACAGACCTGCAGCGTCAACGCAAGGATCCTCCCCCCTCTCAATCTTCACCACAATCTCCGGGGGCGAAATCGTAAGTCCTGTGCAAATAGGAAAAGATAAATAGGAATTCACAGTATGACATCACTGCTATCACAGCTCTATCACAGTATGACATCACTAAACCCCAAACTACAACATCACAGCTCTGTCAATCACAGCATGATATTATTGTGCCCCAAACTATGACATCACTGCTCTATTACAGTATGACATCACTACACTCCAAACTACAACATCACAGCTCTGTCAATCACAGTATGACATCCCTAAACCCCAATGTATGACATCACTGCTCTGCCTATCACAGTATGACATCACTACACTCCAAACTACAACATCACAGCTCTGTCAATCACAGTATGACATCCCTAAACCCCAATGTATGACATCACTGCTCTGCCTATCACAGTATGACATCACTACACTCCAAACTACAACATCACAGCTCTGTCAATCACAAGATAGTACCACACCCTGTGATAAGTTCCACCCCCCTGTAGATAGTAACACTCCCCTGTAGATAGTACCACTCCCCCTGTAGATAGTACCACTCCCCCTGTAGATAGTACCACTCCCCCTGTAGATAGTACCACTCCCCCTGTAGATAGTACCACTCCCCCTGTAGATAGTACCACTCCCCCTGTAGATAGTATGACTCCCCTGTAGATAGTATGACTCCCCTGTAGATAGTATGACTCCCTCTGTAGATAGTACCATTCCCCCTGTAGATAGCACCACTCCCCTGTAGATAGTACCACTCAACCTGTAGATAGTACCACTCCCCCTGTAGATAGTACCACAACCCTGTAGATAGTACCACTCCCCTGTAGATAGCACCACTTCCCTGTAGATAGCACCACTCCCCTGTAGATAGTACCACTTCCCTGTAGATAGCACCACTTCCCTGTAGATAGCACCACTCCCCTGTAGATAGTACCACTCTTCCTGTAGATAATACCACTTCCCCTGTAGATAGCACCACTTCCCCTGTAGATAGCACCACTCCCCTGTAGATAGCACCACTCCCCTGTAGATAGCACCACTCCCCTGTAGATAGCACCACTCCCCTGTAGATAGCACCACTCCCCTGTAGATAGCACCACTCCCCTGTAGATAGCACCACTCCCCTGTAGATAGCACCACTCCCCTGTAGATAGCACCACTCCCCTGTAGATAGCACCACTCCCCTGTAGATAACACCACTCCCCTGTAGATAGCACCACTCCCCTGTAGATAGCACCACTCCCCTGTAGATAGCACCACTCCCCTGTAGATAGCACCACTCCCCTGTAGATAGCACCACTCCCCTGTAGATAGCACCACTCCCCTGTAGATAGCACCACTCCCCTGTAGATAGCACCACTCCCCTGTAGATAGCACCACTCCCCTGTAGATAGCACCACTCCCCTGTAGATAGCACCACTCCCCTGTAGATAGCACCACTCCCCTGTAGATAGCACCACTCCCCTGTAGATAGCACCACTCCCCTGTAGATAGCACCACTCCCCTGTAGATAGCACCACTCCCCTGTAGATAGCACCACTCCCCTGTAGATAGCACCACTCCCCTGTAGATAGCACCACTCCCCTGTAGATAGCACCACTCCCCTGTAGATAGCACCACTCCCGTGTAGATAGTATGACTCCCCTGTAGATAGTATGACTCCCCTGTAGATAGTATGACTCCCTCTGTAGATAGTACCATTCCCCCTGTAGATAGCACCACTCCCCTGTAGATAGTACCACTCCCCTGTAGATAGTACCACTCCCCTGTAGATAGTACCACTCCTCTGTAGATAGTACCACTCAACCTGTAGATAGTACCACTCAACCTGTAGATAGTACCACAACCCTGTAGATAGTACCACAACCCTGTAGATAGTACCACTCCCCTGTAGATAGTACCACTCCCCTGTAGATAGTACCACTCAACCTGTAGATAGTACCATTCAATCTGTAGATAGTACCACTCCCCCTGTAGATAGTACCACAACCCTGTAGATAGTACCACAACCCTGTAGATAGTACCACTCCCCTGTAGATAGCACCACTCCCCTGTAGATAGCACCACTCCCCTGTAGATAGCACCACTCCCCTGTAGATAGCACCACTCCCCTGTAGATAGCACCACTCCCCTGTAGATAGCACCACTCCCCTGTAGATAGTATGACTCCCTCTGTAGATAGTACCATTCCCCCTGTAGATAGCACCACTCCCCTGTAGATAGTACCACTCCTCTGTAGATAGTACCACTCAACCTGTAGATAGTACCACTCCCCCTGTAGATAGTACCACAACCCTGTAGATAGTACCCCTCCCCTGTAGATAGAACCACTCCCCTGCAGATAGTACCACTCCCCTGCAGATAGCACCACTCCCCCTGTAGATAGTACCACTTCCATGTAGATAGTACCACTCCCCCTGTAGATAGTACCACTCCCCCTGTAGATAGTACCACTCCCCCTGTAGATAGTACCCCTCCCCTGTAGATAGAACCACTCCCCTGCAGATAGTACCACTCCCCTGTAGATAGCACCACTCCCCCTGTAGATAGTACCACTTCCATGTAGATAGTACCACTCCCCCTGTAGATAGTACCACTCCCCCTGTAGATAGTACCACTTCCATGTAGGTAGTACCACTCCCCTGTAGATAGCACCACTCTCCTGTAGATAGCACCACTCCGCTGTATATAGTACCACTCCCTCTGTAGATAGTACCACTCCCCAGTAGATAGTACCAATCCCCCTGTAGATAGTACCACTCCCCTGTAGATAGTACCACTCTCCTGTAGATAGCACCACTCCCCTGTAGATAGTACCACTCCCTCTGTAGATAGTACCACTCCCCTGTAGATAGCACCCCTCCCCTGTAGATAGCACCCCTCCCCTGTAGATAGCACCCCTCCCCTGTAGATAGCACCCCTCCCCTGTAGATAGCACCCCTCCCCTGTAGATAGCACCCCTCCCCTGTAGATAGCACCCCTCCCCTGTAGATAGCACCCCTCCCCTGTAGATAGCCCCACTCCCCTGTACATAGCACCACTCCCCTGTACATAGCACCACTCCCCTGTAGAAAGTACCACGCCCCTGTAGATAGTACCACGCCCCTGTAGATAGTACCACTCCCCTGTAGATAGTACCACTCCCCTGTAGATAGTACCACTCCCCTGTAGATAGCATCACTCCCCTGTAGATAGCACCACTCCCATGTAGATAGTACCACTCCCCTGTAGATCGCACTACTCCCCTGTAGATAGAAACCACTCCCCTGTAGATAGTATGACTCCCTCTGTAGATAGTACCATTCCCCCTGTAGATGGCACCACTCCCCTGTAGATAGTACCACTCCCCCTGTAGATAGTACCACTCCCCCTGTAGATAGTACCACTCCCCCTGTAGATAGTACCACTCCCCCTGTAGATAGTACCACTCCTCCTGTAGATAGTACCACTCCCCCTGTAGATAGTACCACTTCCCTGTAGATAGTACCACTTCCATGTAGATAGTACCACTTCCATGTAGATAGTACCACTTCCATGTAGATAGTACCACTTCCATGTAGATAGTACCACTTCCATGTAGATCAGGGGTCTCAAGCACGCGGCCCGAGGGCCGCATGCGGCCCCTGGGGCTGTCATCTGCGACCCGCGGGACACAGAGCCGTTAGTATTGGCTCTGCTCCGAGACTCTGGAATTCCCTGACATCGCTGTCCACATATGAAACAGCGATGTCTGGGGCTTCCCCAGAGCCGGAGTCCCGAGCAGAGCGCTGGTGTCGGCTCTGCTCCGGGACTCTGTGGAATTCCCTGACATCGCTGTCCACATATGAACAGCGATATCTGGGGCTTCCCCAGAGCCGGAGTCCCGGGCAGAGTGCTAGTACAGGCTCTGCTCCGGGACTCTGTGGAATTCCCTGACATCGCTGCCCATATGTGGACAGTGTGTCAGGGTCTTCCCCAGAGCGGAGTCCCGGGCAGAGCGCTAGTATAGGCTCTGCTCCGGGACGCTGCGGAATTCCCTGACATATCTGGCCATATATGGACAGTGTGTCAGGGTCTTCCCCAGAGCGGAGTCCCGGGCAGAGCGCTAGTATCGGCTCTGCTCCGGGACTCTGTGGAATTCCCTGACATCGCTGCCCATATATGAACAGCGATGTCTGGGGCTTCCCCAGAGCAGGAGTCCCGGGCAAAGCGCTAGTACAGGCTCTGCTCCGAGACTCTGTGGAATTCCCTGACATCGCTGCCCATATATGGACAGTGTGTCAGGGTCTTGCCCTAAGCGGAGCAGAGTGCTGGTGTCGGCTCTGCTCCTGGACTCTGTGGAATTCCCTGACATCGCTGTCCACATATGAACAGCGATGTCTGGGGCTTCCCCAGAGCCGGAGTCCCGAGCAGAGCGCTATTATCGGCTCTGCTCCGGGACTCTGGGGAAGCCTCTGACATCGCTGTCCATACATCGACAATGATGTCAGGGGCTTCCCCAGAGCAGGAGTCCCAGTGATGTCAGGAGCACAGCTGGAGTCCCAGGAAGAGCCTACTAGCGCTCTGCCTGGGACTCCAGCTCTGGGGTTGCCCCTGACATCTCTGTCCATATATGGACAGTGATGTCAGGAGCAGAGCTAGAATCCCAGGCAGAGTGCCAGAAGCGGCTCTGCTCCGGGACTCCAGCTCTGGGCAAGCCCATGACATCACTGTGGCAGCATCTACAGAGGGAACTGTGGCAGCCTCTACGGAGGGCACTGTGGCAGCCTCTACGGAGGGCACTGTGGCAGCCTCTACGGAGGGCACTGTGGCAGCCTCTACGGAGGGCACTGTGGCAGCCTCTACAGAGGGCACTGTGGCAGCCTCTACAGAGGGCACTGTGGCAGCCTCTACAGAGGGCCTTGTGGCAGCCTCTACAGAGGACACTGTGGCAGCCTCTACAGAGGGCACTGTGGCATTATTTACAAGTGGGTGTGTGGCAGTATCTGAAGAGGACACTGGCATTATCTAGGGATGTGTTGCATTATCTACAGAGGGCACTGTGGCCTTATCTACAGAGGGCACTGTGGCCTTATCTACAGAGGGCACTGTGGCCTTATCTACAGAGGGCACTGTGGCCTTATCTACAGAGGGCACTGTGGCCTTATCTACAGAGGGCACTGTGGCCTTATCTACAGAGGGCACTGTGGCCTTATCTACAGAGGGCACTGTGGCCTTATCTAGGGGTGTGTTGCATTATCTACAGAGGGCACTGCGGCAGCATCCACAGAGGGAACTATCTAAAAAGGGGCTGCCCAATCTTGACATGTGTGCTAACTGAGCCGCCGGACTGCATTTAGCGACACTTAAACTGAAAAGCTGGATTGTTGAAATAAGCACGAGGAGAAATATCTCAAATTTTAAACCTAGCGGTATTATTATAGTAATGTAGTATTATTATTCTAGTAATGTAGTGTTATAGTAGTTCAAATAACTAATTGATTAACAATAATTTTGTATTGTATCAAATTTGAAAGTAATGCCGCCCGTCAACTTCCCATTTTTTCTATATGCGGCCCACTTACCCGGCCGAGTTTGAGACCCCTGATGTAGATAGTACCACTCCCCTGTAGATATCACCACTCCCCTGTAGATATCACCACTCCCCTGTAGATATCACCACTCCCCTGTAGATAGTATCACTCCCCCTGTAGATAGTACCACTCCCCTGTAGATAGCACCACTCCCCCTGAGATAGTACCACTCCCCCTGTAGATAGCACCACTCCCCTGTAGATAGCACCACCTGCAGTTCTTACTACTGATTAGAGACCTGCCGGTCACATGACCTCATCTCTGCAGTTCTTACCACTGATTAGAGACCTGCCGGTCACATGACCTCATCTCTGCAGTTCTTACTACTGATTAGAGACCTGCCGGTCACATGACCTCATCTCTGCAGTTCTTACTACTGATTAGAGACCTGCCGGTCACATGATCTCATCTCTGCAGTTCTTACTACTGATTACAGACCTGCCGGTCACATGATCTCATCTCTGCAGTTCTCACCACTGATTAGAGACCTGCCGGTCACATGACCTCATCTCTGCAGTTCTTACTACTGATTAGAGACCTGCCGGTCACATGACCTCATCTCTGCAGTTCTTACCACTGATTAGAGACCTGCCGGTCACATGATCTCATCTCTGCAGTTCTTACTACTGATTAGAGACCTGCCGGTCACATGATCTCATCTCTGCAGTTCTTACTACTGATTAGAGACCTGCCGGTCACATGACCTCATCTCTGCAGTTCTTACCACTGATTAGAGACCTGCCGGTCACATGACCTCATCTCTGCAGTTCTCACTACTGATTAGAGACCTGCCGGTCACATGACCTCATCTCTGCAGTTCTCACTACTGATTAGAGACCTGCTGGTCACATGATCTCATCTCTGCAGTTCTTACCACTGATTAGAGACCTGCCGGTCACATGACCTCATCTCTGCAGTTCTCACCACTGATTAGAGACCTGCCGGTCACATGATCTCATCTCTGCAGTTCTTACTACTGATTAGAGACCTGCCGGTCACATGACCTCATCTCTGCAGTTCTTACTACTGATTAGAGACCTGCCGGTCACATGATCTCATCTCTGCAGTTCTTACTACTGATTAGATACCTGCCGGTCACATGACCTCATCTCTGCAGTTCTTACTACTGATTAGAGACCTGCCGGTCACATGATCTCATCTCTGCAGTTCTTACTACTGATTAGAGACCTGCCGGTCACATGACCTCATCTCTGCAGTTCTCACTACTGATTACACACCTGCCGGTCACATGATCTCATCTCTGTAGTTCTTACCACTGATTAGAGACCTGCCGGTCACATGATCTCATCTCTGCAGTTCTTACCACTGATTAGAGACCTGCCGGTCACATGACCTCATCTCTGCAGTTCTTACTACTGATTACACACCTGCCGGTCACATGACCTCATCTCTGCAGTTCTTACCACTGATTAGAGACCTGCCGGTCACATGATCTCATCTCTGCAGTTCTTACTACTGATTACAGACCTGCCGGTCACATGACCTCATCTCTGCAGTTCTTACCACTGATTAGAGACCTGCCGGTCACATGATCTCATCTCTGTAGTTCTTACTACTGATTAGAAACCTGCCGGTCACATGACCTCATCTCTGCAGTTCTTACCACTGATTAGAGACCTGCCGGTCACATGACCTCATCTCTGCAGTTCTTACTACTGATTACAGACCTGCCGGTCACATGATCTCATCTCTGCAGTTCTTACCACTGATTAGAGACCTGCCGGTCACATGATCTCATCTCTGCAGTTCTTACCACTGATTACACACCTGCCGGTCACATGATCTCATCTCTGCAGTTCTTACTACTGATTAGAGACCTGCCGGTCACATGACCTCATCTCTGCAGTTCTCACTACTGATTACACACCTGCCGGTCACATGACCTCATCTCTGCAGTTCTTACCACTGATTAGAGACCTGCCGGTCACATGACCTCATCTCTGCAGTTCTTACCACTGATTAGAGACCTGCGGTCACATGATCTCATCTCTGCAGTTCTTACCACTGATTATAGACCTGCCGGTCACATGATCTCATCTCTGCAGTTCTTACTACTGATTAGATACCTGCCGGTCACATGATCTCATCTCTGCAGTTCTTACTACTGATTACAGACCTGCCGGTCACATGACCTCATCTCTGCAGTTCTTACTACTGATTAGAGACCTGCCGGTCACATGACCTCATCTCTGCAGTTCTCACTACTGATTAGAGGCCTGCTGGTCACATGATCTCATCTCTGCAGTTCTTACTACTGATTAGAGACCTGCCGGTCACATGATCTCATCTCTGCAGTTCTCACTACTGATTAGAGACCTGCCGGTCACATGACCTCATCTCTGCAGTTCTTACCACTGATAAGAGACCTGCCGGTCACATGATCTCATCTCTGCAGTTCTCACTACTCATTAGAGACCTGCCGGTCACATGACCTCATCTCTGCAGTTCTTACTACTGATTAGAGACCTGCCGGTCACATGACCTCATCTCTGCAGTTCTTACCACTGATAAGAGACCTGCCGGTCACATGACCTCATCTCTGCAGTTCTTACTACTGATTAGAGACCTGCCGGTCCCATGATCTCATCTCTGCAGTTCTTACCACTGATTAGAGACCTGCCGGTCACATGACCTCATCTAGTATGCTATCAATATAACCCCAAACATCACTGCCCCCCAAATTATGGCATCACAGCTCTACCACAGTATGACATCACTACATCCCAAACAATGAAATCTTAATTCTATCACTGAATGACATCACTTCAGCTCCTGAACTAGAATAATACAGCTCTATCATAGTGAGATTACTGCACACCAAACTATGACATCACACCAATGTCTCCCATAGTGTGACAGTACTAAAACCCAAACTATGACATCACACCAATGTCTACCATAGTGTGACAGTACTAAAACCCAAACTATGACATCACACCAATGTCTCCCATAGTGTGACAGTACTAAAACCCAAACTATCCCATTACATTGACATAACTGCCACCCAAACTATGTAGGGATGCACGATGCATTGAAACTTCGATACTGTTTCGATACTGTTAATTCATGTATTTCGATACTAAGCTGTTCGGCCGTAGTATAGTCTTACATGAATACAGGAGAGCGGGGTTGCGGCGGTGTGATACAGCCATTGCCCTGCTCCTGAGAAGCGCGCGCGGTCAGGATGATGTGATGCGGCCGGTAATGAAGACAGAACATGGCGGGCGCAGTGCAGTGTCTTCAGTGCCGGCCGCATGACCTCATGCTGACCGCGCGCGCACTTCTTGTTGGGAGCGGGGGAATGACTGTATTACACAGCCGCAGCCCCGCTATAACGGCGGAGATCAGAGAAACCTCTCATCTCCGCCGCTATTCCCCTGAATGCTGCAATCAAAGCTAAAAAAATCAATAAAGCCATGGTAAATAAAAAACAAAAACACATTTTTTACAATAAACATTAGAATAAGTCTCGATACATAAAATCTTCACATATTCAGAGTCGTCGCGACCGTAATTACACATTTATAGCGTCATTCGTGTTCACGCGGTTATAAAATATAAAACTTCTTTCTTTCACTTATTAATGTGCGGCACGAGGTGCGGCGATGATGATGATGAATTGTGAACCTCCATGTGCCGCACATTAATAGTAATTAAGCCCATCATGCACCTCACACATTAAAGGACGAGTGTTGCGAAAAAAATTTTTTATATATCAATTTGCTTTTAGTGTTTTATTAAAAAAAAAAAATTTTTATTTGTGTGTTTGTGTTTTACTTTTTTTTATTTTGTAACTTTTTCTTGTCTATGGGGGCTGCCATTTTTTTTTCCATCTCTGTATGGCCCCATGCACACGACCGTAAAACACCTCAGTTTTCGCGGACCGCAACTGCGGTCTGCAAAAACGGAGCCATTCACTTTCATTGAACACTGACACCTTTCCGTAGCACTACAGAAGGGTGTCCGTGCCGTGGAAATGTTCCGGGAATTATGGAACATGTCCGTTCTTTCGCATTTTGCGGGCCGTGCTCCCATAATTTGTATGGGAGCATGGCCCGAAAATGCGGCTGTCAGTCAGCGGCCGGCCTTGCCCGCAATCGCGGGCCGTGAGTGCGGGCACGGTCGTGTGCATGGGGCCTAAGTGTAGATTAACGACAAATACAGACATGGAATACGGCACATACATCCCCATAGAGAATGCGAACGGGGCCCGTTCCATCCACTATGCTGTACGCCGTCTGTGTGGGAACGGCGCATGCGCCGCTCCCACAGTCCAAATGGAAGGTCTTCGGCCGAGTGACGTCCGGCGCCATTTTCTTGTGGACCGGAAGTCACGGCCGGACAGTAAGATTACTACTTCCGGTCGCGGCTTCCGGACTTGTGCACTTGGAGCGGAGGGAGCAGACGGAGCGGACGGACCGGAGGGAGCCGCGGCGGCAGGAGCAGGTAAGTTAGGTCATGTGTATGTACGTGTTTTAGTGTGTGATTACTACTGTATGTAAACCTACTACACTGTGTGTTAGCTCAAAAAATGGCGACACACAGTGTAGGAGGTTTGAATATTCAATCCCCTCGTTTCTCCCGGCACTAGCCAGGATAAAGGAGGGGGGGATTCTGAGAGCTCACTAGAGCGAGTGTGTATTCTCAAATTTTGCAGCATAAAGCAATGAGGTTGCTTTACCACATGCCAATGCTGCAATTTTGGGAATTGCTCCATCTAGTGACCAGCGCTGGGAAATATTATAAATTAGAATCTAATTTATAATATTTCCTGACTCGTGAAAAAATTAAAAAAATTAGAATAATGTTTAATCATTTATACACTAACTGATTAACTACAAAAAAAATTTTTTTTTTCTAGCGACACATTCCCTTTAACCCAATGTTGTCCAATATGACTGAGAAACACGATGGAATTACAATTAATGTGCGGCACCTGGAGGTTCAAAATTCATCATCATCATCATCATCACCGCACCTCGCGCCTCACATCAGAAAACGGAAGAACTTTTTCTGTTTTATTATTGTTCGCACAGTATTGTTTTGGTATCGAGTATCGAAATATTACACAAAGTATCGGTATCGAAGTCCAAATTCTGGTATCGTGACATCCCTAAAACTATGATATCACAGCTCTATCACATTATGACATCACAGCTCTATCACATTATGACATCACAGCTCTGTCCATCAAATTATGAAATCACAGCTCTGTCCATCACATTATGACATCACATATTACCGCTTCCTTACCCAGAGACGTCAGGTTGAGATAATTGTCGGTCATCACCTCCCTGTACAGATTCTTCTGCTGAGCGCGGAGCCCTCTCCACTCCTCCTCCGAAAAACGAACCGCGACGTCATCAAAGGTCAATGTGCCCTGAGCCACACACAAAGGCGTAAGAAATACAAGGGGACGTGGGTGTATAATTATCTAGGGGGGCAGTGTGTGACTACAGTCAGTATAATAGATATGGGGGTCTCTATCACTATTTGGGGGTCAGTATAATAGATATGGGGGTCTCTATCACTATTTGGGGGTCAGTATAATAGATATGGGGGTCTCTATCACTATTTGGGGGTCAGTATAATAGATATGGGGTCTCTATCACTATTTGGGGGTCAGTATAATAGATGTGGGGGTCTCTATCACTATTTGGGGGTCAGTATAATAGATATGGGGGCCTCTATCACTATTTGGGGGTCAGTATAATAGATATGGGGTCTCTATCACTATTTGGGGGTCAGTATAATAGATATGGGGTCTCTATCACTATTTGGGGGTCAGTATAATAGATATGGGGGCCTCTATCACTATTTGGGGGTCAGTATAATAGATATGGCGTCTCTATCACTATTTGGGGGTCAGTATAATAGATATGGGGGTCTCTATCACTATTTGGGGGTCAGTATAATAGATATGGGGGTCTCTATCACTATTTGGGGGTCAGTATAATAGATATGGGGGTCTCTATCACTATTTGGGGGTCAGTATAATAGATATGGGGTCTTGGGGTCTCTATCACTATTTGGGGGTCAGTATAATAGATATGGGGTCTCTATCACTATTTGGGGGTCAGTATAATAGATATGGGGGTCTCTATCACTATTTGGGGGTCAGTATAATAGATATGGGGGTCTCTATCACTATTTGGGGGTCAGTATAATAGATATGGGGGTCTCTATCACTATTTGGGGTCAGTATAATAGATATGGGGGTCTATCACTATTTGGGAGTCAGTATAATAGATATGGGGGTCTCTATCACTATTTGGGGGTCAGTATAATAGATATGGGGGTCTCTATCACAACTTGGGGTCAGTATAATAGATATGGGGGTCTCTATCACTATTTGGGGGTCAGTATAATAGATATGGGGGTCTCTATCACAACTTGGGGTCAGTATAATAGATATGGGGGTCTCTATCACTATTTGGGGGTCAGTATAATAGATATGGGGGTCTCTATCACTATTTGGGGTCAGTATAATATATATGGGGGTCTCTATCACTATTTGGAGGTCAGTATAATAGATATGGGGGTCTCTATCACTATTTGGGGTCAGTATAATAGATATGGGGGTCTATCACTATTTGGGAGTCAGTATAATAGATATGGGGGTCTCTATCACTATTTGGGGGTCAGTATAATAGATATGGGGGTCTCTATCACAACTTGGGGTCAGTATAATAGATATGGGGGTCTCTATCACTATTTGGGGGTCAGTATAATAGATATGGGTCTCTATCACTATTTGGGGGTCAGTATAATAGATATGGGGGTCTCTATCACTATTTGGGGGTCAGTATAATAGATATGGGGGTCTCTATCACAACTTGGGGTCAGTATAATAGATATGGGGGTCTCTATCACTATTTGGGGGTCAGTATAATAGATATGGGGTCTCTATCACTATTTTGGGGTCAGTATAATAGATATGGGGGTCTCTATCACTATTTGGGGGTCAGTATAATAGATATGGGGGTCTCTATCACTATTTGGGGGTCAGTATAATAGATATGGGGTCTCTATCACTATTTTGGGGACAGTATAATAGATATGAGGGTCTCTATCACTATTTGGGGTCAGTATAATAGATATGGGGGTCTCTATCACTATTTGGGGGTCAGTATAATAGATATGGGGGTCTCTATCACTATTTGGGGGTCAGTATAATAGATATGGGGTCTCTATCACTATTTGGGGGTCAGTATAATAGATATGGGGGTCTCTATCACTATTTGGGGGTCAGTATAATAGATATGGGGTCTCTATCACTATTTGGGGGTCAGTATAATAGATGTGGGGGTCTCTATCACTATTTGGGGGTCAGTATAATAGATATGGGGGCCTCTATCACTATTTGGGGGTCAGTATAATAGATATGGGGTCTCTATCACTATTTGGGGGTCAGTATAATAGATATGGGGTCTCTATCACTATTTGGGGGTCAGTATAATAGATATGGGGGCCTCTATCACTATTTGGGGGTCAGTATAATAGATATGGCGTCTCTATCACTATTTGGGGGTCAGTATAATAGATATGGGGGTCTCTATCACTATTTGGGGGTCAGTATAATAGATATGGGGGTCTCTATCACTATTTGGGGGTCAGTATAATAGATATGGGGGTCTCTATCACTATTTGGGGGTCAGTATAATAGATATGGGGTCTTGGGGTCTCTATCACTATTTGGGGGTCAGTATAATAGATATGGGGTCTCTATCACTATTTGGGGGTCAGTATAATAGATATGGGGGTCTCTATCACTATTTGGGGGTCAGTATAATAGATATGGGGGTCTCTATCACTATTTGGGGTCAGTATAATAGATATGGGGGTCTATCACTATTTGGGAGTCAGTATAATAGATATGGGGGTCTCTATCACTATTTGGGGGTCAGTATAATAGATATGGGTGTCTCTATCACAACTTGGGGTCAGTATAATAGATATGGGGGTCTCTATCACTATTTGGGGGTCAGTATAATAGATATGGGGGTCTCTATCACAACTTGGGGTCAGTATAATAGATATGGGGGTCTCTATCACTATTTGGGGGTCAGTATAATAGATATGGGGGTCTCTATCACTATTTGGGGTCAGTATAATATATATGGGGGTCTCTATCACTATTTGGAGGTCAGTATAATAGATATGGGGGTCTCTATCACTATTTGGGGTCAGTATAATAGATATGGGGGTCTATCACTATTTGGGAGTCAGTATAATAGATATGGGGGTCTCTATCACTATTTGGGGGTCAGTATAATAGATATGGGGGTCTCTATCACAACTTGGGGTCAGTATAATAGATATGGGGGTCTCTATCACTATTTGGGGGTCAGTATAATAGATATGGGTCTCTATCACTATTTGGGGGTCAGTATAATAGATATGGGGGTCTCTATCACTATTTGGGGGTCAGTATAATAGATATGGGGGTCTCTATCACAACTTGGGGTCAGTATAATAGATATGGGGGTCTCTATCACTATTTGGGGGTCAGTATAATAGATATGGGGTCTCTATCACTATTTTGGGGTCAGTATAATAGATATGGGGGTCTCTATCACTATTTGGGGGTCAGTATAATAGATATGGGGGTCTCTATCACTATTTGGGGGTCAGTATAATAGATATGGGGTCTCTATCACTATTTTGGGGACAGTATAATAGATATGAGGGTCTCTATCACTATTTGGGGTCAGTATAATAGATATGGGGGTCTCTATCACTATTTGGGGGTCAGTATAATAGATATGGGGGTCTCTATCACTATTTGGGGGTCAGTATAATAGATATGGGGTCTCTATCACTATTTGGGGGTCAGTATAATAGATATGGGGGTCTCTATCACTATTTGGGGGTCAGTATAATAGATATGGGGGTCTCTATCACTATTTGGGGGTCAGTATAATAGATATGGGGGTCTCTATCACTATTTGGGGGTCAGTATAATAGATATGGGGGTCTCTATCACTATTTGGAGGTCAGTATAATAGATATGGAGGTCTCTATCACTATTTGGGGTCAGTATAATAGATATGGGGGTCTCTATCACTATTTGGAGGTCAGTATAATAAATATGGGGGGTCTCTATCACTATTTGGGGGTCAGTATAATAGATATGGGGGTCTCTATCACTATTTGGAGGTCAGTATAATAGATATGGGGGCCTCTATCACTATTTGGGGGTCAGTATAATAGATATGGGGTCTCTATCACTATTTGGGGGGTCAGTATAATAGATATGGGGGTCTCTATCACTACTTGGGGTCAGTATAATAGATATGGGGGTCTCCATCACTATTTGGGGGTCAGTATAATAGATATGGGGGTCTCTATCACTATTTCGGGGTCAGTATAATAGATATGGGGGTCTCTATCACTACTTGGGGTCAGTATAATAGATATGGGGGTCTCCATCACTATTTGGGGGTCAGTATAATAGATATGGGGGTCTCTATCACTATTTGGGGGTCAGTATAATAGATATGGGGGTCTCTATCACTATTTGGGGGTCAGTATAATAGATATAGGGGTCTCTATTACTATTTGGGGTCTCTATCACTATTTGGGGTCAGTATAATAGATATGGGGGTCTCTATCACTATTTGGGGTCAGTATAATAGATATGGGGGTCTCTATCACTACTTGGGGTCAGTATAATAGATATGGGGGTCTCTATCACTATTTGGGGTCAGTATAATAGATATGGGGGTCTCTATCACTATTTGGGGTCAGTATAATAGATATGGGGGTCTCTATCACTATTTGGAGGTCAGTATAATAGATATGGGGGCCTCTATCACTATTTGGGGTCAGTATAATAGATATGGGGGTCTCTATCACTATTTGGGGTCAGTATAATAGATATGGGGGTCTCTATCACTATTTGGGGGTCAGTATAATAGATATGGGGTCTCTATCACTATTTGGGGGTCAGTATAATAGATATGGGGGTCTGTATCACTATTTGGGGGTCAGTATAATAGATATGGGGGTCTCTATCACTATTTGGGGGGTCAGTATAATAGATATGGGGGCCTCTATCACTATTTGGGGGTCAGTATAATAGATATGGGGGTCTCTATCACTATTTGGGGGTCAGTATAATAGATATGGGGGTCTCTATCACTATTTGGGGGTCAGTATAATAGATATGGGGGTCTCTATCACTATTTGGGGGTCAGTATAATAGATATGGGGGTCTCTATCACTATTTGGGGGTCAGTATAATAGATATGGGGGTCTCTATCACTATTTGGAGGTCAGTATAATAAATATGGGGGGTCTCTATCACTATTTGGGGGTCAGTATAATAGATATGGGGTCTCTATCACTATTTGGGGGGTCAGTATAATAGATATGGGGGTCTCTATCACTACTTGGGGTCAGTATAATAGATATGGGGGCCTCTATCACTATTTGGGGGTCAGTATAATAGCTATGGGGTCTCTATCACTATTTGGGGGGTCAGTATAATAGATATGGGGGTCTCTATCACTATTTGGGGGTCAGTATAATAGATATGGGGGTCTCTATCACTATTTGGGGGGTCAGTATAATAGATATGGGGGTCTCCATCACTATTTGGGGGTCAGTATAATAGATATGGGGGTCTCTATCACTACTTGGGGTCAGTATAATAGATATGGGGGTCTCCATCACTATTTGGGGGTCAGTATAATAGATATGGGGGTCTCTATCACTATTTGGGGGTCAGTATAATAGATATGGGGGTCTCTATCACTATTTGGGGGTCAGTATAATAGATATAGGGGTCTCTATTACTATTTGGGGTCTCTATCACTATTTGGGGTCAGTATAATAGATATGGGGGTCTCTATCACTATTTGGGGTCAGTATAATAGATATGGGGGTCTCTATCACTACTTGGGGTCAGTATAATAGATATGGGGGTCTCTATCACTATTTGGGGTCAGTATAATAGATATGGGGGTCTCTATCACTATTTGGAGGTCAGTATAATAGATATGGAGGTCTCTATCACTATTTGGGGGTCAGTATAATAGATATGGGGGCCTCTATCACTATTTGGGGTCAGTATAATAGATATGGGGGCCTCTATCACTATTTGGGGTCAGTATAATAGATATGGAGGTCTCTATCACTATTTGGGGGTCAGTATAATAGATATGGAGGTCTCTATCACTATTTGGAGGTGAGTATAATAGATATGGGGGCCTCTATCACTATTTGGGGTCAGTATAATAGATATGGGGGTCTCTATCACTATTTGGGGTCAGTATAATAGATATGGGGGTCTCTATCACTATTTGGGGGTCAGTATAATAGATATGGGGTCTCTATCACTATTTGGGGGTCAGTATAATAGATATGGGGGTCTCTATCACTATTTGGGGGTCAGTATAATAGATATGGGGGTCTCTATCACTATTTGGGGGTCAGTATAATAGATATGGGGGTCTCTATCACTATTTGGGGGGTCAGTATAATAGATATGGGGGCCTCTATCACTATTTGGGGGTCAGTATAATAGATATGGGGGTCTCTATCACTATTTGGGGGTCAGTATAATATATATGGGGGTCTCTATCACTATTTGGGGGTCAGTATAATAGATATGGGGGTCTCTATCACTATTTGGGGTCAGTATAATAGATATGGAGGTCTCTATCACTATTTGGGGGTCAGTATAATAGATATGGGGGTCTCTATCACTATTTGGGGGTCAGTATAATAGATATGGGGGTCTCTATCACTATTTGGGGGTCAGTATAATAGATATGGGGGTCTCTATCACTATTTGGGGGTCAGTATAATAGATATGGGGGTCTCTATCACTATTTGGGGTCAGTATAATAGATATGGGGGTCTCTATCACTATTTGGGGGTCAGTATAATAGATATGGGGTCTCTATCACTATTTGGGGGTCAGTATAATAGATATGGAGGTCTCTATCAATATTTGGGGGTCAGTATAATAGATATGGGGGTCTCTATCACTATTTGGGGGTCAGTATAATAGATATGGGGGTCTCTATCACTATTTGGAGGTCAGTATAATAGATATGGGGGTCTCTATCACTATTTGGGGGTCAGTATAATAGATATGGAGGTCTCTCACTATTTGGGGGTCAGTATAATAGATACGGGGGTCTCTATCACTATTTGGGGGTCAGTATAATAGATATGGGGGTCTCTATCACTATTTGGGGGTCAGTATAATAGATATGGGGGTCTCTATCACTATTTGGAGGTCAGTATAATAGATATGGAGGTCTCTCACTATTTGGGGGTCAGTATAATAGATACGGGGGTCTCTATCACTATTTGGAGGTCAGTATAATAGATATGGAGGTCTCTCACTATTTGGGGGTCAGTATAATAGATATGGGGGTCTCTATCACTATTTGGAGGTCAGTATAATAGATATGGAGGTCTCTCACTATTTGGGGGTCAGTATAATAGATATGGAGGTCTCTATCACTATTTGGAGGTCAGTATAATAGATATGGAGGTCTCTATCACTATTTGGGGGTCAGTATAATAGATATGGGGTCTCTATCACTATTTGGGGTCAGTATAATAGATATGGGGGTCTCTATCACTATTTGGGGTCAGTATAATAGATATGGGGGTCTCTATCACTATTTGGGGTCAGTATAATAGATATGGGGGTCTCTATCACTATTTGGGGGTCAGTATAATAGATATGGGGTCTCTATCACTATTTGGGGGTCAGTATAATAGATATGGGGGTCTCTATCACTATTTGGGGGTCAGTATAATAGATATGGGGGTCTCTATCACTATTTGGGGTCAGTATAATAGATATGGAGGTCTCTATCACTATTTGGGGGTCAGTATAATAGATATGGGGGTCTCTATCACTATTTGGGGGTCAGTATAATAGATATGGGGGTCTCTATCACTATTTGGGGGTCAGTATAATAGATATGGGGGTCTCTATCACTATTTGGGGGTCAGTATAATAGATATGGGGGTCTCTATCACTATTTGGGGTCAGTATAATAGATATGGGGGTCTCTATCACTATTTGGGGGTCAGTATAATAGATATGGGGTCTCTATCACTATTTGGGGGTCAGTATAATAGATATGGAGGTCTCTATCAATATTTGGGGGTCAGTATAATAGATATGGGGGTCTCTATCACTATTTGGGGGTCAGTATAATAGATATGGGGGTCTCTATCACTATTTGGAGGTCAGTATAATAGATATGGGGGTCTCTATCACTATTTGGGGGTCAGTATAATAGATATGGAGGTCTCTCACTATTTGGGGGTCAGTATAATAGATATGGGGGTCTCTATCACTATTTGGGGGTCAGTATAATAGATACGGGGGTCTCTATCACTATTTGGGGGTCAGTATAATAGATATGGGGGTCTCTATCACCATTTGGGGGTCAGTATAATAGATATGGGGGTCTCTATCACTATTTGGGGGTCAGTATAATAGATATGGGGGTCCCTATCACTATTTGGGGGTCAGTATAATAGATATGGGGTCTCTATCACTATTTGGGGGGTCAGTATAATAGATATGGGGGTCTCTATCACTACTTGGGGTCAGTATAATAGATATGGGGGTCTCCATCACTATTTGGGGGTCAGTATAATAGATATGGGGGTCTCTATCACTATTTGGAGGTCAGTATAATAGATATGGGGGCCTCTATCACTATTTGGGGGTCAGTATAATAGATATGGGGTCTCTATCACTATTTGGGGGGTCAGTATAATAGATATGGGGGTCTCTATCACTACTTGGGGTCATTATAATAGATATGGGGGTCTCCATCACTATTTGGGGGTCAGTATAATAGATATGGGGGTCTCTATCACTATTTGGGGGTCAGTATAATAGATATGGGGGTCTCTATCACTACTTGGGGTCAGTATAATAGATATGGGGGTCTCCATCACTATTTGGGGGTCAGTATAATAGATATGGGGGTCTCTATCACTATTTGGGGGTCAGTATAATAGATATGGGGGTCTCTATCACTATTTGGGGGTCAGTATAATAGATATAGGGGTCTCTATTACTATTTGGGGTCAGTATCATAGATATGGGGGTCTCTATCACTATTTGGGGTCAGTATAATAGATATGGGGGTCTCTATCACTACTTGGGGTCAGTATAATAGATATGGGGGTCTCTATCACTACTTGGGGTCAGTATAATAGATATGGGGTCTCTATCACTATTTGGGGTCAGTATAATAGATATGGGGGTCTCTATCACTATTTGGGGTCAGTATAATAGATATGGGGGTCTCTATCACTATTTGGGGTCAGTATAATAGATATGGGGGTCTCTATCACTATTTGGGGGTCAGTATAATAGATATGGGGTCTCTATCACTATTTGGGGGTCAGTATAATAGATATGGGGGTCTCTATCACTATTTGGGGGTCAGTATAATAGATATGGGGGTCTCTATCACTATTTGGGGGGTCAGTATAATAGATATGGGGGCCTCTATCACTATTTGGGGGTCAGTATAATAGATATGGGGGTCTCTATCACTATTTGGGGGGTCAGTATAATAGATATGGGGTCTCTATCACTATTTGGGGGGTCAGTATAATAGATATGGAGGTCTCTATCACTATTTGGGGGTCAGTATAATAGATATGGGGGTCTCTATCACTATTTGGGGGTCAGTATAATAGATATGGGGGTCTCTATCACTATTTGGGGGTCAGTATAATAGATATGGGGGTCTCTATCACTATTTGGGGGTCAGTATAATAGATATGGGGGTCTCTATCACTATTTGGGGTCAGTATAATAGATATGGGGGTCTCTATCACTATTTGGGGGTCAGTATAATAGATATGGGGGTCTCTATCACTATTTGGGGTCAGTATAATAGATATGGGGGTCTCTATCACTATTTGGGGTCAGTATAATAGATATGGGGGTCTATCACTATTTGGGAGTCAGTATAATAGATATGGGGGTCTCTATCACTATTTGGGGGTCAGTATAATAGATATGGGGGTCCCTATCACTATTTGGAGGTCAGTATAATAGATATGGGGGTCTCTATCACTATTTGGGGGTCAGTATAATAGATATGGGGGTCCCTATCACTATTTGGAGGTCAGTATAATAGATATGGGGGTCTCTATCACTATTTGGGGTCAGTATAATAGATATGGGGGTCTCTATCACTATTTGGGGGTCAGTATAATAGATATGGAGGTCTCTATCACTATTTGGGGGTCAGTATAATAGATATGGGGGTCTCTATCACTATTTGGGGGTCAGTATAATAGATATGGGGGTCTCTATCACTATTTGGGGTCAGTATAATAGATATGGGGTCTCTATTACTATTTGGGGGTCAGTATAATAGATATGGGCGCCTCTATCACTATTTGGGGGTCAGTATAATAGATATGGAGGTCTCTATCACTATTTGGGGGTCAGTATAATAGATATGGGGTCTCTATCACTATTTGGGGGTCAGTATAATAGATATGGAGGTCTCTATCACTATTTGGGGGTCAGTATAATAGATATGGGGGTCTCTATCACTATTTGGGGGTCAGTATAATAGATATGGGGGTCTCTATCACTATTTGGGGGTCAGTATAATAGATATGGGGGTCTCTATCACTATTTGGGGTCAGTATAATAGATATGGGGGTCTCTATCACTATTTGGGGGTCAGTATAATAGATATGGGGTCTCTATCACTATTTGGGGGTCAGTATAATAGATATGGGGGTCTCTATCACTATTTGGAGGTCAGTATAATAGATATGGGGGTCTCTATCACTATTTGGAGGTCAGTATAATAGATATGGGGGTCTCTATCACTATTTGGGGGTCAGTATAATAGATATGGAGGTCTCTCACTATTTGGGGGTCAGTATAATAGATACGGGGGTCTCTATCACTATTTGGGGGTCAGTATAATAGATATGGGGGTCTCTATCACCATTTGGGGGTCAGTATAATAGATATGGGGGTCTCTATCACTATTTGGGGGTCAGTATAATAGATATGGGGGTCCCTATCACTATTTGGGGGTCAGTATAATAGATATGGGGTCTCTATCACTATTTGGGGGGTCAGTATAATAGATATGGGGGTCTCTATCACTACTTGGGGTCAGTATAATAGATATGGGGGTCTCCATCACTATTTGGGGGTCAGTATAATAGATATGGGGGTCTCTATCACTATTTGGAGGTCAGTATAATAGATATGGGGGCCTCTATCACTATTTGGGGGTCAGTATAATAGATATGGGGTCTCTATCACTATTTGGGGGGTCAGTATAATAGATATGGGGGTCTCTATCACTACTTGGGGTCATTATAATAGATATGGGGGTCTCCATCACTATTTGGGGGTCAGTATAATAGATATGGGGGTCTCTATCACTATTTGGGGGTCAGTATAATAGATATGGGGGTCTCTATCACTACTTGGGGTCAGTATAATAGATATGGGGGTCTCCATCACTATTTGGGGGTCAGTATAATAGATATGGGGGTCTCTATCACTATTTGGGGGTCAGTATAATAGATATGGGGGTCTCTATCACTATTTGGGGGTCAGTATAATAGATATAGGGGTCTCTATTACTATTTGGGGTCAGTATCATAGATATGGGGGTCTCTATCACTATTTGGGGTCAGTATAATAGATATGGGGGTCTCTATCACTACTTGGGGTCAGTATAATAGATATGGGGGTCTCTATCACTACTTGGGGTCAGTATAATAGATATGGGGTCTCTATCACTATTTGGGGTCAGTATAATAGATATGGGGGTCTCTATCACTATTTGGGGTCAGTATAATAGATATGGGGGTCTCTATCACTATTTGGGGTCAGTATAATAGATATGGGGGTCTCTATCACTATTTGGGGGTCAGTATAATAGATATGGGGTCTCTATCACTATTTGGGGGTCAGTATAATAGATATGGGGGTCTCTATCACTATTTGGGGGTCAGTATAATAGATATGGGGGTCTCTATCACTATTTGGGGGGTCAGTATAATAGATATGGGGGCCTCTATCACTATTTGGGGGTCAGTATAATAGATATGGGGGTCTCTATCACTATTTGGGGGGTCAGTATAATAGATATGGGGTCTCTATCACTATTTGGGGGGTCAGTATAATAGATATGGAGGTCTCTATCACTATTTGGGGGTCAGTATAATAGATATGGGGGTCTCTATCACTATTTGGGGGTCAGTATAATAGATATGGGGGTCTCTATCACTATTTGGGGGTCAGTATAATAGATATGGGGGTCTCTATCACTATTTGGGGGTCAGTATAATAGATATGGGGGTCTCTATCACAACTTGGGGTCAGTATAATAGATATGGGGGTCTCTATCACTATTTGGGGGTCAGTATAATAGATATGGGGGTCTCTATCACTATTTGGAGGTCAGTATAATAGATATGGGGGCCTCTATCACTATTTGGGGGGTCAGTATAATAGATATGGGGGTCTCTATCACTACTTGGGGTCAGTATAATAGATATGGGGGTCTCTATTACTATTTGGGGTCTCTATCACTATTTGGGGTTCAGTATAATAGATATAGGGGTCTCTATTACTATTTGGGGTCTCTATCACTATTTGGGGGTCAGTATAATAGATATAGGGGTCTCTATTACTATTTGGGGTCTCTATCACTATTTGGGGGTCAGTATAATAGATATGGGGTCTCTATCACTATTTGGGGGTCAGTATAATAGATATGGGGGTCTCTATCACTATTTGGGGTCAGTATAATAGATATGGGGGTCTCTATCACTATTTGGGGGTCAGTATAATAGATATGGGGGTCTCTATCACTACTTGGGGTCAGTATAATAGATATGGGGGTCTCTATCACTACTTGGGGTCAGTATAATAGATATGGGGGTCTCCATCACTATTTGGGGGTCAGTATAATAGATATGGGGGTCTCTATCACTATTTGGGGGTCAGTATAATAGATATGGGGGTCTCTATCACTATTTGGGGTCAGTATAATAGATATGGGGGTCTCTATCACTATTTGGGGGTCAGTATAATAGATATGGGGGTCTCTATCACTATTTGGGGTCAGTATAATAGATATGGGGGTCTCTATCACTATTTGGAGGTCAGTATAATAGATGTGGGGGTCTCCATCACTATTTGGGGGTCAGTATAATAGATATGGGGGTCTCTATCACTATTTGGGGGTCCGTATAATAGATATGGGGGTCTCTATCACTATTTGGGGGTCAGTATAATAGATGTGGGGGTCTCTATCACTATTTGGGGGTCAGTATAATAGATATGGGGGTCTCTATCACTATTTGGAGCTCAGTATAATAGATACGGGGGTCTCTTTCACTATTTGGGGGTCAGTATAATAGATATGGGGGTCTCTATCACTATTTGGGGGTCCGTATAATAGATATGGGGGTCTCTATCACTACTTGGGGTCAGTATAATAGATATGGGGGTCTCTATCACTATTTGGGGTCAGTATAATAGATATGGGGGTCTCTATCACTATTTGGGGGTCAGTATAATAGATATGGGGGTCTCTATCACTATTTGGGGTCAGTATAATAGATATGGGGGTCTCTATCACTATTTGGGGTCAGTATAATAGATATGGGGTCTCTATCACTATTTGGGGGTCAGTATAATAGATATGGGGGTCTCTATCACTATTTGGAGGTCAGTATAATAGATATGGGGGTCTCTATCACTATTTGGGGGTCAGTATAATAGATATCGGGGTCTCTATCACTATTTGGGGGTCAGTATAATAGATATGGAGGTCTCTATCACTATTTGGGGGTCAGTATAATAGATATGGGGTCTCTATCACTATTTGGGGGTCAGTATAATAGATATGGGGGTCTCTATCACTATTTGGGGTCAGTATAATAGATATGGGGTCTCTATCACTATTTGGGGGTCAGTATAATAGATATGGGGTCTCTATCACTATTTGGGGTCAGTATAATAGATATGGGGTCTCTATCACTATTTGGGGGTCAGTATAATAGATATGGGGGTCTCTATCACTATTTGGGGGTCAGTATAATAGATATGGAGGTCTCTATCACTATTTGGGGGTCAGTATAATAGATATGGGGTCTCTGTCACTATTTGGGGGTCAGTATAATAGATATGGGGGTCTCTATCACTATTTGGGGTCAT
This sequence comes from Rhinoderma darwinii, assembly GCF_050947455.1. Taxonomy (NCBI): domain Eukaryota; kingdom Metazoa; phylum Chordata; class Amphibia; order Anura; family Rhinodermatidae; genus Rhinoderma; species Rhinoderma darwinii. Next base: position 54,720 of record NW_027464387.1, read on the forward strand.
TATAATAGATATGGGGGTCTCTATCACTATTTGGGGGTCAGTATAATAGATATGGGGCCTCTATCACTATTTGGTGGTCAGTATAATAGATATGGGGGTCTCTATCACTATTTGGGGGTCAGTATAATAGATATGGGGGTCTCTATCACTATTTGGGGGTCAGTATAATAGATACGGGGGTCTCTATCACTATTTAGGGGTCAGTATAATAGATATGGGGGTCTCTATCACTATTTGGGGGTCAGTATAATAGATATGGGGGTCTCTATCAATATTTGGGGGTCAGTATAATAGATATGGGGGTCTCTATCACTATTTGGGGTCAGTATAATAGATATGGGGGTCTCTATCACTATTTGGGGTCAGTATAATAGATATGGGGGTCTCTATCACTATTTGGGGGTCAGTATAATAGATATGGGGTCTCTATCACTATTTGGGGGTCAGTATAATAGATATGGGGGTCTCTATCACTATTTGGGGGTCAGTATAATAGATATGGGGGTCTCTATCACTATTTGGGGGGTCAGTATAATAGATATGGGGGCCTCTATCACTATTTGGGGGTCAGTATAATAGATATGGGGGTCTCTATCACTATTTGGGGGGTCAGTATAATAGATATGGGGTCTCTATCACTATTTGGGGGGTCAGTATAATAGATATGGAGGTCTCTATCACTATTTGGGGGTCAGTATAATAGATATGGGGGTCTCTATCACTATTTGGGGGTCAGTATAATAGATATGGGGGTCTCTATCACTATTTGGGGGTCAGTATAATAGATATGGGGGTCTCTATCACTATTTGGGGTCAGTATAATAGATATGGGGGTCTCTATCACTATTTGGGGGTCAGTATAATAGATATGGGGGCCTCTATCACTATTTGGGGGTCAGTATAATAGATATGGGGGCCTCTATCACTATTTGGGGTCAGTATAATAGATATGGGGGTCTATCACTATTTGGGAGTCAGTATAATAGATATGGGGGTCTCTATCACTATTTGGGGGTCAGTATAATAGATATGGGGGTCCCTATCACTATTTGGAGGTCAGTATAATAGATATGGGGGTCTCTATCACTATTTGGGGGTCAGTATAATAGATATGGGGGTCCCTATCACTATTTGGAGGTCAGTATAATAGATATGGGGGTCTCTATCACTATTTGGGGTCAGTATAATAGATATGGGGGTCTCTATCACTATTTTGGGGTCAGTATAATAGATATGGAGGTCTCTATCACTATTTGGGGGTCAGTATAATAGATATGGAGGTCTCTATCACTATTTGGGGGTCAGTATAATAGATTTGGGGGTCTCTATCACTATTTGGGGGTCAGTATAATAGATATGGGGGTCTCTATCACTATTTGGGGTCAGTATAATAGATATGGGGTCTCTATTACTATTTGGGGGTCAGTATAATAGATATGGGCGCCTCTATCACTATTTGGGGGTCAGTATAATAGATATGGAGGTCTCTATCACTATTTGGGGGTCAGTATAATAGATATGGGGTCTCTATCACTATTTGGGGGTCAGTATAATAGATATGGAGGTCTCTATCACTATTTGGGGGTCAGTATAATAGATATGGGGGTCTCTATCACTATTTGGGGGTCAGTATAATAGATATGGGGGTCTCTATCACTATTTGGGGGTCAGTATAATAGATATGGGGGTCTCTATCACTATTTGGGGTCAGTATAATAGATATGGGGGTCTCTATCACTATTTGGGGGTCAGTATAATAGATATGGGGTCTCTATCACTATTTGGGGGTCAGTATAATAGATATGGAGGTCTCTATCAATATTTGGGGGTCAGTATAATAGATATGGGGGTCTCTATCACTATTTGGGGGTCAGTATAATAGATATGGGGGTCTCTATCACTATTTGGAGGTCAGTATAATAGATATGGGGGTCTCTATCACTATTTGGGGGTCAGTATAATAGATATGGAGGTCTCTCACTATTTGGGGGTCAGTATAATAGATACGGGGGTCTCTATCACTATTTGGGGGTCAGTATAATAGATATGGGGGTCTCTATCACCATTTGGGGGTCAGTATAATAGATATGGGGGTCTCTATCACTATTTGGGGGTCAGTATAATAGATATGGGGGTCCCTATCACTATTTGGGGGTCAGTATAATAGATATGGGGTCTCTATCACTATTTGGGGGGTCAGTATAATAGATATGGGGGTCTCTATCACTACTTGGGGTCAGTATAATAGATATGGGGGTCTCCATCACTATTTGGGGGTCAGTATAATAGATATGGGGGTCTCTATCACTATTTGGAGGTCAGTATAATAGATATGGGGGCCTCTATCACTATTTGGGGGTCAGTATAATAGATATGGGGTCTCTATCACTATTTGGGGGGTCAGTATAATAGATATGGGGGTCTCTATCACTACTTGGGGTCATTATAATAGATATGGGGGTCTCCATCACTATTTGGGGGTCAGTATAATAGATATGGGGGTCTCTATCACTATTTGGGGGTCAGTATAATAGATATGGGGGTCTCTATCACTACTTGGGGTCAGTATAATAGATATGGGGGTCTCCATCACTATTTGGGGGTCAGTATAATAGATATGGGGGTCTCTATCACTATTTGGGGGTCAGTATAATAGATATGGGGGTCTCTATCACTATTTGGGGGTCAGTATAATAGATATAGGGGTCTCTATTACTATTTGGGGTCAGTATCATAGATATGGGGGTCTCTATCACTATTTGGGGTCAGTATAATAGATATGGGGGTCTCTATCACTACTTGGGGTCAGTATAATAGATATGGGGGTCTCTATCACTACTTGGGGTCAGTATAATAGATATGGGGTCTCTATCACTATTTGGGGTCAGTATAATAGATATGGGGGTCTCTATCACTATTTGGGGTCAGTATAATAGATATGGGGGTCTCTATCACTATTTGGGGTCAGTATAATAGATATGGGGGTCTCTATCACTACTTGGGGTCAGTATAATAGATATGGGGTCTCTATCACTATTTGGGGGTCAGTATAATAGATATGGGGGTCTCTATCACTATTTGGAGGTCAGTATAATAGATATGGGGTCTCTATCACTATTTGGGGGTCAGTATAATAGATATGGGGGTCTCTATCACTATTTGGGGGTCAGTATAATAGATATGGGGGTCTCTATCACTATTTGGGGGTCAGTATAATAGATATGGGGGTCTCTATCACTATTTGGGGGTCAGTATAATAGATATGGGGGTCTATATCACTATTTGGGGTTAGTATAATAGATATGGGGGTCTCTATCACTATTTGGGGGTCAGTATAATAGATATGGGGGTCTCTATCACTATTTGGGGGTCAGTATAATAGATATGGGGGTCTATATCACTATTTGGGGTCAGTATAATAGATATGGGGGTCTCTATCACTATTTGGGGGTCGGTATAATAGATATGGAGGTCTCTATCACTATTTGGGGGTCAGTATAATAGATATGGGGGTCTCTATCACTATTTGGTGGTCAGTATAATAGATATGGAGGACTCTATCACTGTTTGGGGGTCAGTATAATAGATATGGGGGTCTCTATCACTATTTGGGGGTCAGTATAATAGATATGGGGGTCTCTATCACTATTTGGGGGTCAGTATAATAGATATGGAGGACTCTATCACTGTTTGGGGGTCAGTATAATAGATATGGGGTCTCTATCACTATTTGGAGCTCAGTATAATAGATATGGGGGTCTCTATCACTATTTGGGGGTCAGTATAATAGATACGGGGGTCTCTATCACTATTTGGGGGTCAGTATAATAGATATGGGGGTCTCTATCACTATTTGGGGGTCAGTATAATAGATATGGAGGTCTCTATCACTATTTGGGGGTCAGTATAATAGATATGGGGGTCTCTATCACTATTTGGGGGTCAGTATAATAGATATGGGGGTCTCTATCACTATTTGGGGGTCAGTATAATAGATATGGGGGTCTCTATCACTATTTGGGGGTCAGAATAATAGATATGGGGGTCTCTATCACTATTTGGGGGTCAGTATAATAGATATGGGGGCCTTTATCACTATTTGGGGGTCAGAATAATAGATATGGGGGTCTCTATCACTATTTGGAGGTCAGTATAATAGATATGGGGGTCTCTATCACTATTTGGGGGTCAGTATAATAGATATGGGGGTCTCCATCACTATTTGGGGGTCAGAATAATAGATATGAGGGCCTCTATCACTATTTGGGGGTCAGAATAATAGATATGGGGGTCTCTATCACTATTTGGAGGTCAGTATAATAGATATGGGGGTCTCTATCACTATTTGGGGGTCAGTATAATAGATATGGGGGTCTCTATCACTATTTGGAGGTCAGTATAATAGATATGGGGGTCTCTATCACTATTTGGGGGTCAGTATAATAGATATGGGGTCTCTATCACTATTTGGGGGTCAGTATAATAGATATGGGGGTCTCTATCACTATTTGGGGGTCAGTATAATAGATATGGGGGTCTCTATCACTATTTGGGGGTCAGTATAATAGATATGGGGGTCTCTATCACTATTTGGAGGTCAGTATAATAGATATGGGGGTCTCTATCACTATTTGGAGGTCAGTATAATAGATATGGGGTCTCTATCACTATTTGGGGGTCAGTATAATAGATATGGGGTCTCTATCACTATTTGGGGGTCAGTATAATAGATATGGGGGTCTCTATCACTATTTGGGGGTCAGTATAATAGATATGGGGGTCTCTATCACTATTTGGGGGTCAGTATAATAGATATGGGGGTCTCTATCACTATTTGGGGGTCAGTATAATAGATATGGGGGTCTATATCACTATTTGGGGTTAGTATAATAGATATGGGTGTCTCTATCACTATTTGGGGGTCAGTATAATAGATATGGGGGTCTCTATCACTATTTGGGGGTCAGTATAATAGATATGGGGTCTCTATCACTATTTGGGGGTCAGTATAATAGATATGGGGGTCTCTATCACGATTTGGGGGTCAGTATAATAGATATGGGGGTCTCTATCACTATTTGGGGGTCAGTATAATAGATATGGGGGTCTATATCACTATTTGGGGTCAGTATAATAGATATGGGGTCTCTATCACTATTTGGGGGTCAGTATAATAGATATGGGGGTCTCTATCACTATTTGGGGGTCAGTATAATAGATATGGGGGTCTCTATCACTATTTGGGGGTCAGTATAATAGATATGGGGGTCTCTATCACTATTTGGGGGTCAGTATAATAGATATGGAGGTCTCTATCACTATTTGGGGGTCAGTATAATAGATATGGGGGTCTCTATCACTATTTGGGGGTCAGTATAACAGATATGGGGGTCTCTATCACTATTTGGGGTCAGTATAATAGATATGGGGGTCTCTATCACTATTTGGAGGTCAGTATAATAGATATGGGGGTCTCTATCACTATTTGGGGGTCAGTATAATAGATACGGGGGTCTCTATCACTATTTGGGGGTCAGTATAATAGATATGGGGGTCTCTATCACTATTTGGGGGTCAGTATAATAGATATGGGGGTCTCTATCACTATTTGGGGGTCAGTATAATAGATATGGGGGTCTCTATCACTACTTGGGGGTCAGTATAATAGATATGGGGGTCTCTATCACTATTTGGAGGTCAGTATAATAGATATGGGGGTCTCTATCACTATTTGGAGGTCAGTATAATAGATATGGGGGTCTCTATCACTATTTGGGGGTCAGTATAATAGATATGGGGGTCTCTATCACTATTTGGAGGTCAGTATAATAGATATGGGGGTCTCTATCAATATTTGGGGGTCAGTATAATAGATATGGGGGTCTCTATCACTATTTGGGGGTCAGTATAATAGATATGGGGGTCTCTATCACCATTTGGAGGTCAGTATAATAGAAATGGGGTCTCTATCACTATTTGGGGGTCAGTATAATAGATATGGGGGTCTCTATCACTATTTGGAGGTCAGTATAATAGATATGGGGGTCTCTATCACTATTTGGGGGTCAGTATAATAGATATGGGGGTCTCTATCACTATTTGGAGGTCAGTATAATAGATATGGGGGTCTCTGTCACTATTTGGGGGTCAGTATAATAGATATGGGGGTCTCCGGGGGTCTCTATCACTATTTGGGGGTCAGTATAATAGATATGGAGGTCTCTATCACTATTTGGGGGTCAGTATAATAGATATGGGGGTCTCTATCACTATTTGGGGGTCAGTATAATAGATATGGGGGTCTCTATCACTATTTGGGGGTCAGTATAATAGATATGGGGGTCTCTATCACTATTTGGGGGTCAGTATAATAGATATGGGGTCTCTATCACTATTTGGGGGTCAGTATAATAGATATGGGGGTCTCTATCACGATTTGGGGGTCAGTATAATAGATATGGGGGTCTCTATCACTATTTGGGGGTCAGTATAATAGATATGGGGGTCTATATCACTATTTGGGGTCAGTATAATAGATATGGGGGTCTCTATCACTATTTGGGGGTCAGTATAATAGATATGGGGGTCTCTATCACTATTTGGGGGTCAGTATAATAGATATGGGGGTCTCTATCACTATTTGGGGGTCAGTATAATAGATATGGGGGTCTCTATCACTATTTGGGGGTCAGTATAATAGATATGGAGGTCTCTATCACTATTTGGGGGTCAGTATAATAGATATGGGGGTCTCTATCACTATTTGGGGGTCAGTATAACAGATATGGGGGTCTCTATCACTATTTGGGGTCAGTATAATAGATATGGGGGTCTCTATCACTATTTGGAGGTCAGTATAATAGATATGGGGGTCTCTATCACTATTTGGGGGTCAGTATAATAGATACGGGGGTCTCTATCACTATTTGGGGGTCAGTATAATAGATATGGGGGTCTCTATCACTATTTGGGGGTCAGTATAATAGATATGGGGGTCTCTATCACTACTTGGGGGTCAGTATAATAGATATGGGGGTCTCTATCACTATTTGGAGGTCAGTATAATAGATATGGGGGTCTCTATCACTATTTGGAGGTCAGTATAATAGATATGGGGGTCTCTATCACTATTTGGGGGTCAGTATAATAGATATGGGGGTCTCTATCACTATTTGGAGGTCAGTATAATAGATATGGGGGTCTCTATCACTATTTGGGGGTCAGTATAATAGATATGGGGGTCTCTATCACTATTTGGGGGTCAGTATAATAGATATGGGGGTCTCTATCACCATTTGGAGGTCAGTATAATAGAAATGGGGTCTCTATCACTATTTGGGGGTCAGTATAATAGATATGGGGGTCTCTATCACTATTTGGAGGTCAGTATAATAGATATGGGGGTCTCTATCACTATTTGGGGGTCAGTATAATAGATATGGGGGTCTCTATCACTATTTGGGGGTCAGTATAATAGATATGGGGGTCTCTGTCACTATTTGGGGGTCAGTATAATATATATGGGGGTCTCTATCACTATTTGGGGGTCAGTATAATAGATATGGGGTCTCTATCACTATTTGGGGGTCAGTATAATAGATATGGGGGTCTCTATCACTATTTGGGGGTCAGTATAATAGATATGGGGGTCTCTATCACTATTTGGGGGTCAGTATAATAGATATGGAGGTCTCTATCACTATTTGGGGGTCAGTATAATAGATATGGGGGTCTCTATCATTATTTGGGGGTCAGTATAATAGATATGGGGGTCTCTATCACTATTTGGGGGTCAGTATAATAGATATGGGGGTCTCTATCACTATTTGGGGGTCAGTATAATAGTTATGGGGGTCTCTATCACTATTTGGGGGTCAGTATAATAGATATGGGGTCTCTATCACTATTTGGGGGTCAGTATAATAGATATGGGGTCTCTATCACTATTTGGGGGTCAGTATAATAGATATGGGGTCTCTATCACTATTTGCGGGTCAGTATAATAGATATGGGGGTCTCCATCACTATTTGGGGGTCAGTATAATAGATATGGGGGTCTCCGTCACTATTTAGGGGTCAGTATAATACATATGGGGGTCTCTATCACTATTTGGTGGTCAGTATAATAGATATGGGGGTCTCCATCACTATTTGGGGGTCAGTATAATAGATATGGGGGACTCTATCACTATTTGGGGGTCAGTATAATAGATATGGAGGTCTCTATCACTATTTGGGGGTCAGTATAAAAGATATGGGGGTCTCTATCACTATTTGGGGTCAGTATAATAGATATGGGGGTCTCTATCACTATTTGGGGGTCAGTATAATAGATATGGGGGTCTCTATCACTATTTGGGGGTCAGTATAATAGATATGGGGGTCTCTATCACTATTTGGGGGTCAGTATAATAGATATGGAGGTCTATCACTATTTGGGGGTCAGTATAATAGATATGGGGGTCTCTACCACTATTTGGGGTCAGTATAATAGATATGGGGTCTCTATCACTATTTGGGGGTCAGTATAATAGATATGGAGGTCTCTATCACTGTTTGGGGGTCAGTATAATAGATACGGGGTCTCTATCACTATTTGGGGGTCAGTATAATAGATATGGAGGTCTCTATCACTGTTTGGGGGTCAGTATAATAGATATGGGGGTCTCTATCACTATTTGGGGGTCAGTATAATAGATATGGAGGTCTCTATCACTATTTGGGGTCAGTATAATAGATATGGGGGTCTCTATCACTATTTGGGGGTCAGTATAATAGATATGGAGGTCTCTATCACTATTTGGGGGTCAGTATAATAGATATGGGGGTCTCTATCACTATTTGGGGGTCAGTATAATAGATATGGGGGTCTCTATCACTATTTGGGGGTCAGTATAATAGATATGGGGTCTCTATCACTATTTGGGGTCAGTATAATAGATATGGGGGTCTCTATCACTATTTGGGGGTCAGTATAATAGATATGGGGGTCTCTATCACTATTTGGGGGTCAGTATAATAGATATGGGGTCTCTATCACTATTTGGGGTCAGTATAATAGATATGGGGGTCTCTATCACTATTTGGGGGTCAGTATAATAGATATGGGGGTCTCTATCACTATTTGGGGGTCAGAATAATAGATATGGGGGTCTCTATCACTATTTGGGGGTCAGTATAATAGATATGGAGGTCTCTATCACTATTTGGGGGTCAGTATAATAGATATGGGGGTCTCTATCACTACTTGGGGGTCAGTATAATAGATATGGGGGCCTCTATCACTATTTGGGGGTCAGAATAATAGATATGGGGGTCTCTATCACTATTTGGAGGTCAGTATAATAGATATGGGGGTCTCTATCACTATTTGGGGGTCAGTATAATAGATATGGGGGTCTCTATCACTATTTGGGGGTCAGTATAATAGATATGAGGGCCTCTATCACTATTTGGGGGTCAGAATAATAGATATGGGGGTCTCTATCACTATTTGGAGGTCAGTATAATAGATATGGGGGTCTCTATCACTATTTGGAGGTCAGTATAATAGATATGGGGGTCTCTATCACTATTTGGAGGTCAGTATAATAGATATGGGGGTCTCTATCACTATTTGGGGGTCAGTATAATAGATATGGGGGTCTCTATCACTATTTGGGGTCAGTATAATAGATATGGGGGTCTCTATCACTATTTGGAGGTCAGTATAATAGATATGGGGGTCTCTATCACTATTTGGAGGTCAGTATAATAGATATGGGGGTCTCTATCACTATTTGGGGGTCAGTATAATAGATATGGGGGTCTCTATCACTATTTGGAGGTCAGTATAATAGATATGGGGGTCTCTATCACTATTTGGGGGTCAGTATAATAGATATGGGGTCTCTATCACTATTTGGGGGTCAGTATAATAGATATGGGGGTCTCTATCACTATTTGGCGGTCAGTATAATAGATATGGGGGTCTCTATCACTATTTGGCGGTCAGTATAATAGATATGGGGGTCTCTATCACTATTTGGGGTCAGTATAATAGATATGGGGGTCTCTATCACTATTTGGGGGTCAGTATAATAGATATGGAGGTCTCTATCACTATTTGGGGTCAGTATAATAGATATGGGGGCCTCTATCACTATTTGGAGGTCAGTATAATAGATATGGGGGTCTCTATCACTATTTGGAGGTCAGTATAATAGATATGGGGTCTCTAT